>NW_027069671.1:859756-939431 GCF_002906115.3 Quercus suber | reverse complement strand
TAAATTCAAGCAAGAATACCATATCTAATCAATACATTTTCATATAAATTTTGGAAAAATAAATTTGAATAACTTGTGCACCACATATAATTTAAAAAAGTAAAAAAAATACATTTAGCCCATTAAACTCTTCTTAGTGATATAAAAGATATTTGGACTACTAAAAGAATAATTTCTTATATCAAATTTATAAAAGTAGGTTCCAGTTAGCTCAACTGGTAAAGTCTTTGATGGTTGAATAAGAGATTTGAAGTTCAATTTTGGCCTACACCAAAAAACGGATTGGTGTCTTGGTCTGATGATAGAGCTATCATCAAGAGCGGATGACATAGGTTGAAATTCTCTCAAAAAAAAATTATAAAAATAACTATATAAATTCTTCTATATAGTTATTATATTTCAATCATCTATGAATATAAGGAATAAAAATCAACTATCGTTTTATTTATTTATTATATTTCAATCATCTATGAAAAGGGAACTAGACATTCTTTTAAATCTAAAAAATCATCAATGATTGTCATAGAAGGAATAATTATTATTACAAAGTAAACATGAATATAGCACCATGCATAATGCATTAAGTATAATTTTTTACTTTTCTAAAGGTATAAATTCATTACTTATCAATTTATAAAATCAGTTTGCAATTTATGGATTTGTATATTATGAATTTATTAGCAAGTTATAGCACTATGAGTCACAAATGTGGGTAAGTGTCACAATTTTATTTAGTTAAGTTTGTGTGACATTTTATGCAATTGTTTGGCTTTGTTTTTATTTAATTATTCAGCCACACTTGCCCATTGCCCCAGCCCACACCAACTGTTATCCCAATACCAATAGTGTTATCCAATCAACTGCTTCTACCAACTCCCGTCCCACTATTGACACCACACAATTTTACAGCATATCTCAATAGAAAAATAAGTCACACATAAAAGACAGTCTCTCAGACAGAGAGATACAAAGTCAAAATACATAAATTAGTATGTAAAAAGATTCCAAGAAATAGACAAAACACATTAATGCGTATGGAGGAAGAGAGAAAATCAAATGAATCACCAACTCACTGGCCAGAGAGTCAGGCGTCGCAAAATGCAAGAAGAGAAAAATACTTGCAATGATAATGGAGATTTGACTAGCAACGATGAATGAGCAAAGTGTAAATGCGTGGCTGCTGGTGATGGCGATGAGGCATCAGCCTGCAGATTCTCTTCAACTCTCCCTTCAACTGGGTTTTTTTTTTTTTTTTTTTTTTTTTTGAGAATCAATTACGAATAAGTTAGGTTGTAAATGGTTTTTTTTGTTATCACAGTCTAAAAGGGCTTACTATTTTTAAAATTTTAATATTGTTTAGGTTGAAATGGATTTTATTTGAGCAAATTTATGGTGTTGTTTGGGCCATTTTTGGGTTTAGAGTGCAATAGTCTGGGCTGATCTGTGTATTGTTTGAGCATTTTTTTGTTTAAAGGGCCAAGATTTTGGAGGGGGCCAGTTAATTTTTCTCGAGCCTAACTTTTAAATCAAGCTCATTTATATATAATTATATTATATACATATACATTTTCAAAATATCAGGGGGCCATTGCCCCCAATGTTAAACTGTAGCTCCGTTTATAGTGGGCTCTTAGTTTGGCTTGGTATGTGCATGTATACATACATGCGCCAATTCCAAAAAAGATAGGCAAGCATGAAACAAAACAAATTAAAGAAACTAAATCTATAAGCACAAGCATACATATATATAATTGCTCCAAATATTCTTTTTAGTAGAATTTGCATACTAACGTGTTCTCCTTGTCAGCTATCTCAGCAGTGCGCCAAAGGTAATGCAGGGACACCAGCAGGTAACACAGCCTTTGAGAGAGAGAGAGAGAGAGAGAGAGAGAGAAAAACAATAGAATTGTTAAGTTTGCGGGTAACCTAGTTTTTTTGATACAGTTTTGTTGTAGTAAGAGATATACGTACCAAATGACGTTCAAAACAAAAATCTTACACTTTATAACTTACTTATATACTTCGATTTCAGCATATATGTTCAAAACAATTCAATATAGAATTTGCAATTTATGCATGTTGCACCGTTAGAAGTTCAAACAAGATCATACTATATATTTCTGTATAAAGTTCTTTTTTTTTTTTTTTAAATGGAGGACCCCCTTACAGCTGGTCACATCTTGAAAACAACCACTGCCCCTCAGGTGGAGAAGTTTATTTGGTGTTGGACTCGTTAGGATTCATTTTAGAGATTGGAAAAAACAAGAAAAACAACAGGGAAGAGGATGTGAAATACAGAGCACTATTGGCGGGTTCACTTTTAAGGCTACTTTTGCCCAGCCCACACGACTTTGACTTTGGGGATTTATTTTTTGAACCTAGTATTTTTTATTGCAGTAGGTAGTTGCATGTAATTCCAATATAATATCCTCTACTCAAGTTGTTAGATTAAAGTAATATTAATTGACTGTTTCCCTTTGCGTGCGCTGCATGTGGGTAAGGGTGTGATCTCAACCTATCAGCCCAAGTACTGAAGTACATATGGTTGAATACATTCTCTACTTAAATTGGTAAGGTAGTGTACATTCATTTAGTGCTAACATTCAATCATATTATGCTAGCTGGTCAAGGATTATGGTCTCTTTGACAATATATGGAAGGTTAAATTAAAGGTAACGGACCCTGGCCTTGTGATTTGATCTCATCCATAATTTATAAATTTTCTTTTCTCCTAAAGGGAATTTGGATGTTTAATGTCCAGACTCCACTTTTTTCCTCTCACCTCATCTTCTCTCTCTCTTTCTCTCTCTAAAAACTTGGACTAAAATAAAACCGTTATAGTTTAATCTAAGTTAGTCATTTTTGTATTTTGTGGATAAGCTCTTAGTTCACAATTTAGTTAGTTATGTAAACTTTCTAATTGTTACATCTTGACCTCCTAAAATTTGATTAAAATAAAAAGGTTAATTTGTTTGTTTTTGGATGGAACTTCACAATTTCATTTTAGTCTAAACATTAAGGAATTCAAATGTAGCAATTGAAAATGTATGGGTAGCGGGTTGAATTAATTGTGATTAAAACCAACTAAATTTGGTACGGAAATTATAAATCTTCCCTTAACAAAATCAACCATCTCATTCCAACAAACAACACCTGATTCTCCACCCTCATCAGGCATTCGTCTTATCATCTAGCCTCCCTAATACGTCCAAAAGATGCGTACATTTGAATTCCAGCACTATTTGTATGTCCATCTCCAATAATCCATGTTTCACCACATGTGCATTTTGCATTACCCACTTGGTGACCACTCTCTTTCTCTCTCTCTCTCTCTCTCTCTCTCTCTCTCTCTAAAGTCACAAAATCCTTGTTGATCTGACTGATAAGTGATAATAAAACAATCAAAGAAAACTGTGTCCAGATATTGAGATGTATAAGGATAACTGCATTTGCAAGAGTTACTTGACAATACCAATGTGACAATTCACAAATGAAGGATCTCTATGATAATGATAGTGAACTGAGGAGAATTATATATCCTTCTGAAAATTGCAATGGGAATATTTGTACGGTATAACTGTATAAGATCTTGTTAAAAAACTCAAAGATATGCATATTTTGGATTTTCTTAGAAATTTTGTGAAATTAAGCCTCTTCATTGGGGTAAAAAAAAAAAGTTTCACGTAATTCAAATCAGTTACGCTTGGGATTCTTGCAGAGGGAAATGCTTTATTTATTTATTTATTTTTAACCTTAACCAAGAGTTGTTACATAATTTCCTTACAAAAACATATGGTTAATATGGCTCTCACAATTTTCTGGCTGAAACCCACAAGATTGAACCCATCCTATCAGTTTCAAATTTCTTTTCGCTTTGGTAAGTGTTTCAGTTCTACTTACCAAGCCTAAAACATAAAACAATATTTTTTTTCCCTCCTGAATGTAACAGAGGCGTTGAGAAAATACAGAGAAGCATTCAGTGACTTCAGTTAAACATGTTCTATATAAAATAGTGAGAAATGAAAAAGGTAAAAGCAGAAACACCAAAGCAAGCAGGCAGTTGCAATATAGCAAGATTATAACCAATCTACAAAGTGCAGTCTATGTGTATAACCCATCCTAAACGTTGTGAAAGTAACTCATGCATATAAGTGGGATCAAACCCATGACCTCTCACCACAATCAAGGTGGAATGCCATTTGAGCCACAGCATATTGGCAATGGCCTCAAATTTTAAAGCTGCTATTTATATTATTCTGCGACCATTAATCTACTGCCATAATCCAGAACAAGACATGTACAGCACTGATCCTAATCACCATAGCTATCAGATTTGCTTCTGCAACAATCGTTGAAACAGAAATCACATTCTCCAAGATCTAGTCCTACACAGGCAGACCTAATTTTAACTGTAGGTATAGTGACAATGAAAATGGATCCACTTTAGAGAGATTATATGGACAAATGTCTGAATCAAAATATGTCACTGGCTATGGGAGCATTGACAATTACAAAAGAAGAATAGTAAAACAGGAACTAACTCCATTCTTCTCTTATAAAAAAAGCATTGTCCAACTAGCTGAATTGTGATGAAAGGAACACCCATGCACCCATTATTGGGAAAGTAATTAGAGCAGAAGCCTGCATATTTGCAAATTTAATAAGGGTCACAAGAAAATACTGAGATGTAGATGCATTTATTAGAAAAAGCTAAGTGAAGAAAACTTCCAAGATTCAGGAGGCAATACACAACATACCAAAAAGAAAACCAATTCACTGTTGGCATAAGCTGCAGTAAATTCATTTCTTTCCATTTCTTGTTTGATGAAACCTTGCAACTGATAAAGAAATTATGAGTTCATAATTAATAACCACATTGATATTTTTATCTAGGCAATGACTAGACTATAGGTGCATCTTATACAGATGGCACAACGCTGGTGTTGCTAGGAAACACAATATCCATATGCATATAGCATATACTTGCAATATTTATACAAACATTTAATATATTGTAAAAATATGAAAATATTAAGTTTAAAAATTTTGAAAAGTTCTAATAGCTTTGAAATTCCTCCAAAATGTCATGACCTTATAGTTCACATGCTGAACAGTCACATAGAGAGCAAAATATTTCTGTCATGTTCATGTCTTTACCTTCTAGATAAAGAATATAATTGAGAACAAAATATTAAGACCCAATTCCAAATAAGATGAGGTCAAGGGAATAAATTTACAAAAAAATATTTAATAAATAAAAAAAATCCTTTGGCACTCTTTGGTTGTAACAATTGCAAACAATGAGGCATGCCCCAATACATAAGTCTATGAAATCATCATGTATGGGCCAGCTGAATGAGATCAAATAGCACAGTACAACGGTTAGCTATATTTAATATTTCACAGCTCCATGACTAATACTTTTGGAGGTTGGAAGAGATCATCAAACAATATAGGACAAATTTTGCAATCTTATGGCAATAGTGTCACAGAGCTGTACTGCTTAAGCACAGATGATTTGGTTGAGATCTTCAATTAAGTGCTGAAGTTAAGTAGTTTGTGCCTAAAAAGAAAATAAATTTTACTTGATACTTCAGTGCATCAGTTTCAAGAAAACTTTAGAATATTATGATAAAAAAGAAAGAAAATTTTTAATTAGTATGATATAAAAGCACACAACTTAAAACAATATCATACTTTATTTCAAAATTTCTTCATAATCTCTATTATAAAACTGAAATTTCCTTTGCAAACCTTACAATAAATTAACAAGAAAGGTACTTAATACAGACCTGATGGTGATACTTTTTAGCTACAATGAATCCTCTTTTCAACTGATGCAGAGCTTGAGAGATGTAGGAATTTAAGGAAGACCCTTTGCCAAATGCATAAGGATCCAGCATGCTAAACAAATTTTGAGGATGATTTCCAAAACGGTTGTTGACGAACTACAATGCACAAAAAAGTTCAATTAAGACCAAGATATTAGAATGAATATGCAAAGATGAGAAACGCCTCTGGTTGTTGAGAATGCTTGATGGTATGACTGTTGATATTGCATGGGTATGTATTTGAATGCAAAGCAAAATGTCTGAACTCTGAACAACTTTGAAATAGTCAATATACCTTCAAGAACGTACATCTTGTATAGCCTACTTGCCTTCGAGCCCTCAATGCCCTCATCTACGAAGCCAAGCAAAGAAAAAAGAGATTAGGGCAGTACCAAAACACCTCTATATAAATGTTGACTTTCTAAAAAATGGTGAATTTATCATATAACTAGAGTTATTTTCAGTAGATATACTTCAGCAATTTGAAGTGCCTGCTCAAGCTGCTGAATTTGAATCCATTGCTCTGTAACAATGTCAGACATCTAAGCAAAGAAAAGAAACAATTGAAATTAGTGGCCAAAATTATTCTAAAAGAACGAGTCTTCACAGACAGCATATATTTTTTTTGTTCAATAGACCAATAAAAGTTGGTCAATATAAAAGAAATATATATTTTGAGGCATTTTATCTGATTAGTAGATATTTCAGCAGCACTCCTGAGAAAAATAACACCCAATGCAGGGTTTTGTATCTTTAGAGAAACTAAGGAGCAAGTAATCAAAATCTCACTGCTGCTTCTTAAATTAGTTGGTCCTTAAAATCTTTATCTCTGACCAAAAATTATTGTATTTATTTATTGGTCTAGAGGGTGGAGATTTGACTGCTTATAGATTTGTGTTTCAGCACAGAGTATACAGATGCAATATAAACATCAAATGCAACAAATAAGGAAATTCTGTATTCTTTTAATCTTAATATAGTTGATTTCAACCACACAGGCCACAGTCGGCTTATGACAAAAAATGGAAGTTAGCCAAAAAGATGCGACTGCAGAATTGCCTCTTGTTTCTAATTTTTACCAAATATTTCTGTTGCATAGTCTTGGCACATGTTAAGCACTAGAAACTTGTTGAAAAGGCTTGTAAGAAACAACACTGACTATCTGTTACTCACTAGAGCTTCCTATTCTCTTACAAAGCTGGATACCTATTTGTATGGTTTATAAGAACTCCTTCTTTGCAGCTAGACCTTTATTAAAGACAATAGGCAATTAATATTAAAATCATTTTCAAATAACCACAGTTCTTCATTATTATATGCCCATGCCAACAACTATTACCATCTCGTTCATTGAAAATTTTAGAAACTTTAAAAATTACATAAGGTATAATATACATTGGAATTGGAATCTTTATGGTAGAAAAGAGTCAAAGATCATCTCTGTGTTCCATGCACTTTAAAACCATGGTATAGATGCACCAAAGCATATGTGAAGCCACTCAAACAAAAATGCATCAGGGCCCACAACTCATTCATCTAATAAAATAAGAAAAAAATTGGACAAGTTTGAGTAATGACCTTTTCAACTTGTGAAGTAACCTTTTCCAGTCTGTTCTCAGCATCTTGTGCTTTAGATTCTAAATTATAAATATCAAAGTTGCTCTTTCTTGATGCAGCCCAAAGACTTCGTACCTAAGCATTGCCAAATCTACTTCTCAAATCAGTGAACTTTCATATAAGTATCCAATCAACTCTGCTGCTTTTATCATCATCTCTTTTAAAACAACAGAGGTAACATTGAAAGAGAAAACGCAAATCAAACAACACAAAAGTATACCTCTTCTTCTAAAGCACCGAGCCTTTCATCAGCCCGTGTCGATTCATTCTGCAATGCAAAAATTACTTCATGGTCATGTCACATAACACATGTGAGGAAGCATTTATGCATGAAATTTCAGCTGTAGCCATACATCGCTGTCTTCATGCAAAAGAGTAAATTAATTACATACTGAATTGATGAGACCAAATCAGGACTAAAAGCTAACTTGGAACTAAAAAGAGAGATCTTTCAGGAAACTTGATTATAAGCAAGAGCTGCAATGCAAGACTAATTGAAAAACACAATAATGTCGGTGAAATTAATCAGAGCCCTTTACTCAAAGAATTTGAAATAAAAAAAAATATCGTAGTAGTTCTAGTGCGCATAAAAATGGCAAATTGTTTGTCTAAACTAATAACGAACTCAAATCGATACGTAGATGATAAAGAGAAAGAAAGTGCATATGATATAACAGACAAGAAAAATAACTAGAGTTTGTACTAAACACAATAATTAAACCCCCAAAAGTGGAGGTGAAACGAACCTTTATAGCATCTAGAGTAGACTGCAGAGATTGGATCTTACGTGACATGGCCTCAATTATCTCCTCACGCTCTTTGAGGTAAAGGCTTTTCTGATTTAGATATTGCATGCTTTCTTCAAGTATTGATTCTGTTTTCAATTATTACTAATCCCATAAATTAAACAACAAACGAAAATGCCTAATCGTAAAACCCTGATATTAAGAACAGAACGAAACAACTTAATACTAGTTAATAGTTAATACTATGCACATACAAAATGAAATTGACAATCAGCGTTATTGAATTTAAGCTATATCTAATCGCATATGCTAAAAAATTTAGAGAGAAAGTAAAAGAAAGTAATTATGGAAATGGAAAAAAATGGTAAAATACCTAATTGAGAGATCTTGATCTTGATTTGGTGCAATTCGCACGCTATGTGGTTGTCGTCGTTGTGTGGAGGCAAACATGTGGTTTCTGAAACTGAGAGAGCGAAGAGAGAAGGGAATAGTAATAATAAGGCGGGAATTAGAAATAGGATTGGAAATTGAATTAGACGATGAACCGCCATTCTTTATTTTTGAGAGCTTCAGAAACTGAGAGCTCCGCTTTGTAGACCGTGACTGACGCACTGAATCTATTACTGACCTCTCTCACACGCTATTTCAGGTTCGTTTCCAGTTTCCACGTCGTTGACCTCCAGTTTCCGTTAGTAGAGCCTCCACGGCGTCGTTTTGGATTTGTTATTTATTTTTATTTTTTAATTTTAAGGATGGCATAATATTAGATGTTAATATCTATACTACTATTTAAGGGACTTTCCCTATTTGGACCGAATTTTTTTTTTCTTTCTAAAATACCCCCTACATCTTTATGTTTAAGTAGAAACAAAATTAAAAGATAATCCGGTAAAAATATAACCTTAACTTCTATTAAAACATTGCCTAAAAAATAAGGCCACTCTTTTGTTGATTTTCAGATTTATTTATCCACTTATAAATTAGATTCTCAAAATAAAAATTATATATCAAAAATAAATAAATAAATAAAACATAAATTTTTTTTTCTACCACCACTAAAAAATCAAAAGCCTCATTGCATGCGCTCGCGCATGTAATAAGGCTAGTAGTCTATTACAACTTAGCTCACCCTTATCAAAAGTTAGCAAATTCTCCACTGCAAGCAATGATAATAAAGTTACGCAAAAGAACTGGTAGTATCGGCCCAAGTTTTAAGTGCATCAGCATACTAGTTTGCCTTACAATAAATATACTTAATAAGATCCTGCAATCAGAAAGAAAAGGTTTAACTGAACAACATTCAACTTAGAACATCTAATTCTACCATCAAATTAGTAATTCTAAGGTCTTTGGCAAGAATTAGTCCACCCATAAGGCCCAAAGTCTTGCAACAAAGGATTGGTAAAATTAACTATACCCTTGGTTGAACTCTATTACCAAAGCTCCAAATATTAAAATTGCTATTTTGATTAAAATAATATATTTTGATGATTCTTTTCTTTTACAATTTCATTGTTCAAATTTTATGATATTTTATAAATTTTACTTATTTACATTTTATGACTGAAATACCCTTGAAATCTAAAAATTACCAAAATACTCCCTAAACTTAAAAAATGACTGAAGTACCCCTAAAACCTATAAAATGGCTAAAATACCCTTGAAACCTATAAAATGACAAAAATACCTTATAATAGTTTAAAAGTACAATATTATCTTAGTTTTGGTAGGCATTATCACATCTATTTTGTGTTTATTCAAACACTTTATGAGATGTAATATATTTTAATTATAGATGAGTAATATATTCAAACACTTATTCAAACATCTATTTCGTTTCATTGATGAGTAATGTAATATATTTTAATTATAGATGTAGGATTGTAATGTAATGAGATATTTCTTAAATTGTTAGACCAACTGTTATGTAATGAGATATTACAAATCTTCTTGATAAGTGATGTGATGATGATGTTAGGTCATAAGAAGTAAGGAAGATTCTGATCAAATTATTCAAGCTTGACGCCATTACACTCAAATAGAGGTTGATGGTCGAATTATTTATAATCTTTATGGTGATGCTCATGTTAAGGTAAGTTTTAATTTGAAGTGTTATGCTATTTATTGTATATTTTAATTTGATAGTCTAACTTGTATTTTTGTTCGTTTGTTTGTTGTGTTTAGGCTGCTAAAGGAAAGCCTAGCCATATTTGCAAGATTGTGAAGATTTTTAAGGCTGTGGATGAAAATTTTTATTTTACAGCTAAATGGTATTATAGAGCCAAGGATACAATAAGCATCATCTTAACACCATCTCTTAATTGATTTTGATCCTCAATATTTAGCTTGCTAATACCTAGTTCTAATTAAATTTTTTTTCCACATGTCATATAGAAATCTCATAATCTTATCAAGAGCAAGCGGATATTCTATTCAGAAATCCGGGATGATAACCCATTGGATTGTTTGGTTGAAAAATTAACAATTGCTAGGATTCCTTTAAATTTATGATTTCAAGTTATTATAAGCATTCTTTGATTTTTATATAATGTGATGGTAATTAAAGTTTGTTTTCCAGGTTGATACAGCAAAGAGAAAGTCAATTCCCAACTATGATGATTACTATGACATGCTCTATTTATTGCCATATTTTACATTTGTTATGTTACCAGCAAGTTGAAATTTTGTGTTATTCGTATCAAATTGTATTAGTGTTTTTAAATTTGAAAAGCTTTATTTTCATTTCTCTTATTTTTCCCTCTTAGAAACTTGCAGAAGAGAGGATTAGTACCTGTGAGACATCATTGACAATTTCTTCTGAGTGTGATACGAATGAAGTTAAAGTTAAATAATTTTCTTTTTCATCGACATTTCATATGAATGAAGCTCTATTTCAAATCATAGTTAATGAAGAGTAATGTTGTGAGTTAAACTAAAATTATGTTGTTTTAATTTGGTCATTTTTGTTTCATTGATAAGTAACGTAATACATTTTAATTACAGATGTAAGCTTGTAATGTAATGAGATATTTCTTAGATGGTTAGACCTACTGTTATGTAATGAGATATTATAAATCTTCATGATAAGTGATGTGATGACGATGTTAGGTCCTAAGAAGTAAGGATGATTTTGATCAAATTATTCAAACTTGACGCCATTACACTAAAGCAGAGGTTGATGGTCAAATTCTTTATAATATTTATGATGATGCTCACGTTAAGGTAAATTTTAATTTGAGGTGCTATGCTATTTTTTGTATATTTAATTTTGATAGTCTAACTTGTGTGTTATATCTGTAAGATTGTGGTGACGTTTGAGGTTGTGGATGAAAGTTCTCATTTTACAGCTCAATGGTAATATAGAGGTGAGGATACAATAAATATCATCTTAATGCCTAGTTCTAATTAAAAAAAAAAATTCCACATGTCATACAGAAATGTCATAATCTTTTTGAGAGCAAGCACGTATTCTATTCAGAAATCCGAGATGATAACTCATTGGATTGTTTAGTTGAAAAATTAACAATTGCTAAGATTCCTTTGAATGTATGATTACAAGTTCTTATATATGTTCTCTGATTTTTAAATAATGTGCTAGTAATTAAAGTTTGTTTCTCAAGTTGATCCAACAAAGAGAAAGTCAATTCTCAATTGTGATTATTACTGTGACATGCTCTATTTATTGCCATATTCTACAATTGTTAAGTTACCAACTAGTTGAAATTTTGTGTTATTCACATCAAATTGTATTTGTGGTATTAAATTTGAAAGACTTTATTTTCATTTCTCCCAATTTCCCCCCCTTATAAACTTGCAAAAGAGAGGCAAAGTAGCTAAGAGGCATCATCGACAATTTCTTATGAGTGTGATATGAATAGGGTTGAACTTGAAGAAGTTTCTTTTTCATCAATAGTTCATATGAATGATGCACTATTTCAAATCACAGTTAATGAAGAATAATGTTGTGAGTTAAACTAAAATTATGTTGTTTTAATTTGGTCCTTTTTGTTTCATTGATAAGTAACGTAATACATTTTAATTACAGATGTAAGCTTGTAATGTAATGAGATATTTCTTAGATGGTTAGACCTACTGTTATGTAATGAGATATTATAAATCTTCATGATAAGTGATGTGATGACGATGTTAGGTCCTAAGAAATAAGGATGATTTTGATCTAATTATTCAAGCTCAACGTCATTACACTTAAGCAGAGGTTGATGGTCAAATTCTTTATAATATTTATGATGATGCTCACGTTAAGGCAAATTTTAATTTGAGGTGCTATGCTGTTTTTTGTATATTTAATTTTGATAGTCCAACTTGTGTGTTATATCTGTAAGATTGTGGTGACATTTGAGGTTGTAAATGAAAGTTCTCATTTTACAGCTCAATGGTAATATAGAGCTGAGGATACAATAAGTATCATCTTAATGCCTAGTTCTAATTAAAAAAAATTCCACATGTCATACGGAAATGTCATAATCTTTTTGAGAGCAAGCACGTATTCTATTCAAAAATCCGGGATGATAACTCATTGGATTGTTTAGTTGAAAAATTAACAATTGCTAAGATTCCTTTGAATGTATGATTACAAGTTCTTATATATGTTCTCTGATTTTTAAATAATGTGCTAGTAGTTAAAGTTTGTTTCTCAAGTTGATCCAACAAAGAGAAAGTCAATTCTCAATTGTGATTATTACTGTGACATGCTCTATTTATTGCCATATTCTACAATTGTTAAGTTACCAACTAGTTGAAATTTTGTGTTATTCACATCAAATTGTATTTGTGGTATTAAATTTGAAAGACTTTATTTTCATTTCTCCAATTTCCCCCCTTATAAACTTGCAAAAGAGAGGCAAAGTAGCTAAGAGGCATCATCGACAATTTCTTATGAGTGTGATATGAATAGGGTTGAACTTGAAGAAGTTTCTTTTTCATCAATAGTTCATATGAATGATGCACTATTTCAAATCACAGTTAATGAAGAATAATGTTGTGAGTTAAACTAAAATTATGTTGTTTTAATTTGGTCCTTTTTGTTTCATTGATAAGTAACGTAATACATTTTAATTACAGATGTAAGCTTGTAATGTAATGAGATATTTCTTAGATGGTTAGACCTACTGTTATGTAATGAGATATTATAAATCTTCATGATAAGTGATGTGATGACGATGTTAGGTCCTAAGAAATAAGGATGATTTTGATCTAATTATTCAAGTTCAACGTCATTACACTCAAGCAGAGGTTGATGGTCAAATTCTTTATAATATTTATGATGATGCTCACGTTAAGGCAAATTTTAATTTGAGGTGCTATGCTGTTTTTTGTATATTTAATTTTGATAGTCCAACTTGTGTGTTATATCTGTAAGATGGTGGTGACATTTGAGGTTGTAAATGAAAGTTCTCATTTTACAGCTCAATGGTAATATAGAGCTGAGGATACAATAAGTATCATCTTAATGCCTAGTTCTAATTAAAAAAAATTCCACATGTCATACGGAAATGTCATAATCTTTTTGAGAGCAAGCACGTATTCTATTCAGAAATCCGGGATGATAACTCATTGGATTGTTTAGTTGAAAAATTAACAATGGCTAAGATTCCTTTGAATGTATGATTACAAGTTCTTATATACGTTCTCTGATTTTTAAATAATGTGCTAGTAGTTAAAGTTTGTTTCTCAAGTTGAACCAACAAAGAGAAAGTCAATTCTCAATTGTGATTATTACTGTGACATGCTTTATTTATTGCCATATTCTACAATTGTTAAGTTACCAACTAGTTGAAATTTTGTGTTATTCACATCAAATTGTATTTGTGGTATTAAATTTGAAAGACTTTATTTTCATTTCTCCCATTTCCCCCCCCCCTTATAAACTTGCAAAAGAGAGGCAAAGTAGCTAAGAGGCATCATCGACAATTTCTTATGAGTGTGATATGAATGGGGTTGAACTTGAAGAAGTTTCTTTTTCATCGATAGTTCATATAAATGATGCACTATTTCAAATCACAGTTAATGAAGAGTAATGTTGTGAGTTAAACTAAAATTATGCTATTTTAATTTGGTCCTTTTTGTTTCATTGATAAGTAACGTAATACATTTTAATTACAGATGTAAGCTTGTAATGTAATGAGATATTTCTTAGATGGTTAGACCTACTGTTATGTAATGAGATATTATAAATCTTCATGATAAGTGATGTGATGACGATGTTAGGTCCTAAGAAGTAAGGATGATTTTGATCAAATTATTCAAGCTTGATGCCATTACACTCAAGCAGAGGTTGATGGTCAAATTCTTTATAATATTTATGATGATACTCACATGAAGGCAAATTTTAATTTGAGGTGCAATGCTATTTTTTGTATATTTAATTTTGATAGTCTAACTTGTGTGTTATATCTGTAAGATTGTGGTGATGTTTGAGGTTGTGGATGAAAGTTCTCATTTTACAGCTCAATGGTAATATAGAGGTGAGGATACAATAAGTATCATCTTAATGCCTAGTTCTAATTAAAAAAAAAAAAAATTTCCACATGTCATACGGAAATGTCATAATCTTTTTGAGAGCAAGCACGTATTCTATTCAGAAATCCGGGATGATAACTCATTGGATTGTTTAGTTGAAAAACTAACAATTGCTAAGATTCCTTTGAATGTATGATTACAAGTTCTTATATACGTTCTCTGATTTTTAAATAATGTGCTAGTAGTTAAAGTTTGTTTCTCAAGTTGATCCAACAAAGAGAAAGTCAATTCTCAATTGCGATTATTACTGTGACATGCTCTATTTATTGCCATATTCTACAATTGTTAAGTTACCAACTAGTTGAAATTTTGTGTTATTCACATCAAATTGTATTTGTGGTATTAAATTTGAAAGACTTTATTTTCATTTCTCCCATTTTCCCCCCTTATAAACTTGCAAAAGAGAGGCAAAGTAGCTAAAAGGCATCATCGACAATTTCTTCTGAGTGTGATACGAATGAAGTTAAAGTTAAATAATTTTCTTTTTCATCGACATTTCATATGAATGAAGCTCTATTTCAAATCATAGTTAATGAAGAGTAATGTTGTGAGTTAAACTAAAATTATGTTGTTTTAATTTGGTCCTTTTTGTTTCATTGATGAGTAATGTAATAAATTTTAATTACAAATGTAGGCTTGAAATGTAATGAAATATTTCTTAGATGGTTAGACCTACTATTATGTAATGAGACATTATAAATCTTCTTGATAAGTGATGTGATGATGATATTATGTCATAAGAAGTAAGGATGATTTTGATCAAATTATTCAAACTCGACCCCATTACACTCAAGCAAAGGTTGATGGTCAAATTCTTTATAATCTTTATGACGATGCTATTTATTGTATATTTTATTTTGATAGTCTAACTTGTGCTTTTATTTTTATTTTATTTTTTTGCTATGTTTAGGCTGCTGAAGGAAAGCCTAGTTATATCTGCAAAATTGTGGAGATGTTTGAGGTTGTAGATGGAAGTTCTTATTTTACAACTCAATGGTATTATAGAGCCAAGGATACGGTAAGTATATTCTTAACATCATCTCTTAATTGATTTTGGTCCTCAATAATTAGCTTTCTAATGTCTAGCTCTAATTAAAATTGTTTTCCACATGTCATACAGAAATCTCATAATCTTATCCAGTGCAAGTGGGTATTCAATTCAAAAATCCGGGATGATAACCCATTGGATTGTTTGGTTGAAAAATTAACAATTGCTAGGATTCCTTTGAATGTATGATTTTAAATTCTTATATTCATTTTCTGGTTTTTAAATAATGTGAAAGTAATTAAAGTTTGTATTTCAAGTTGATCCAGCAAAAAGAAAATCAATTCCCAATTGTGATTATTACTGTGACATGCTTTATTTATTACTATATTCTACATTTGTTAAGTTACTAGCAGGTTGGAATTTTGTGTTATTTGCATCAAATTGTATTTGTGTTTCTAAATTTGAAAGACTTTATTTTAATTTCTCATATTTTTTTTCCTCCTTATAAACTTGCAGAAAGAAACATAGTAGCTGTGAGGCATCATCGAAAATTTCTTGTAAGTGTGATATAAATGGGATTGAACTTGAAGAAGTTTCTTTTTCATCAACAATTCATATGAATGAGGTTCAATTTCAAATCATTGTTAATGAAGAGTAATGTTGTGAGTAAAAATAAAATTATGTTGTTTTAATTTGGTCCTTTTCTATTCTTTTCTTTTTTAGAGGAATTAGTTAGTTAAGTTAGGATTGAAATTCTAGTGTACTAACAGGTTCAAGATCACAAATGGTAAACTAGCAAAACGGCCTAAGTCTTGTTAGTCTAGCGAAAACTTTAAAACTATATGTTAGTTCCTAGATTGACGATGTGGGACTCAAGTTCACCTTTTCTTTTGAGTGGAATTAGTTAGTTAAGTTAGCATTGAAATTTTAGTGTACTAACAGGTTTAAGATCACATATGGTAAACTAACAAAACGGCCTAAGTCTAGTTAGTCTAGTGAAAGCTTTAAACCTATATGTTAGTTCCTAGTTTGACAATGTGAGACTCAAGTTCACCTTTTCTTTTGAGAGGAATTAGTTAGTTAAATTAGTATTGAAATTCTAGTATACTAACAGGTTTAAGATCACAGACGGTAAACTAACGAAACAGCCTAAGTCTTGTTAGTGATGAGTAATGTAATATTTATTAATTATTAATTATAGATGTAGGCTTGTAATGTAATGAGATATTTTTTAGATAGTTAGACCTACTGTTATGTAATGAGATATTATACATCTTCTTGATAAGTGATGTGATGACGATATTACATCATAAGAAGTAAGAATAATTTTAATCAAATTATTCAAGCTCAACACCATTACACTTGCTCAGAGGTTGATGGTTGAATTCTTTATAATCTTTACTATGATGCTCACGTTAAGGTAAGTTTTAATTTGAACTACTATGCTATTTATTGTATATTTTATTTTGATAGTCGGCGTATATAGTTGACAGAGCAATAATCTTCTGTAGATTTGAAGCCTAAGATATAGCTGTACCACCCAGAGTAAATACAAAATCTGTAGTACTCTTTTTGCTATCAATGTCATTAGCAAAATCAGCATCTACAAAACCCTATAGTTTCAAACTTGCACCTGTGATGCAAAGACATGTATCTGATGAACCTCTTATATACATTAGAATCCACTTGATTGCCTCCCAATTTTGCTTTCTTGGCCTACTCATGTATCCATTCATAACTTACATTGCATGTGTGATGTCTGGTCTTGTACACACCATAGCATACATTAAGCTGCCAATAACTGAGGCATAGGGTACCTTGCTCATACGGTCCCTTTCTTCTTTCGTCTTCAATGACTATTCTTTACTTAGTCTAAAATAAGCCAAGGGTGTGCTCACTTGTTTAGCTTCATTCATGTTGAACCTGTTGAGAATCTTCTTCACATACTCTGTTTGTGAAAGTTTCAATATACAATTAGTCTTGGCTCTAGTGATTCTCGTACTAAGGATTTGTTTTGTAGGACCCAAATCCTTCATTGCATACTGTTTTGACAATTACTTTTTCAGATTATTAATCTCCTCAGTGCTAGACCCCACAATGAGCATATCATCCACATATAGCAGTAAAATGATATACGAGTTGTCAAAGAACTTAACATAGTAATAATGATTAGCTTCACATCTCTTGAACCTAGTTCTACATATAAAATTGTCAAATTTCTTATACCACTGTCTTGGAGCTTATCTTAGGCCATTCAAACTCTTTCTCAATTTGTAGACTTGACTTTCTTATCCTTGAACAATGAACCCTTCTGGCTGACTCATGTAAATGTCTTCCTCTAAGTCACCATAAAGGAATGCCATCTTCACATCTAATTACTCAAGATGTAGATTATCTACAGCCACCATTCCCAGTACCAGTTTAATTATTAACATCTTCACAACTAGAGAAAATATTTCTGAGTAGTCAATGTCTTTCTTCTGTTGGAAACCTTTGACAATTAATCTGGCCTTGTAGCGTTTGCTACCATCATACTCATTCTTTATTCTGTGTATCCACTTATTGTGTCAAGCCTTCTTTCCTGCTGGCCGTTCAATCAGTTCCCATGTCTGATTCCCCAATAAGGAATCTATCTCATCCTTCATAGCTAACTCTCACTTGCTTGAATTTTCATCTTTTAAGGTTTCATCAACAAGATATAATTTAAAGCAGGTGCATAACATTGTGAAGGTTTAGTGATCTTGAAAGATCTACGAACTTCAGCTACAGGTGTACTCTGATCTACTTATGAATTTACATTCTCCTTATCTTCTTCACCCCTTTTCTGGATAGTATTCTCAGTCAATTCACCTAAGTTGACAAACTCATATTTCTTTTGATCTATCTCTGTAACATTTGGCACTATAGTTGATCTGTCATTGTATATAACCTGTTCATTAAATATCACGTTTATACTTCTAATGATTTTTCAATTTTATTCATCCCAAAACGGGTAGCCAAATTTCTCTTCACCATAGTCAATAAAAAAAACATAGACTTTGCATCAAATTTACTACGAGCATCAGAATCAAAATGAACATAAGAAAACAATCAAAAAATTTTAAATGGGAAAACTTTACCTCTTTACCGCTCCAAACCTTTTAAGAATTTTGAACTCCATGGGAACTGATGGTCCTCAGTTTATTAGGTAAGCTACAGTATTAACAATATCAACCCAGAAAGTTTTTGGTAATCTAGCATATAACCTCATACTCCTAGCATGCTCATTAAGAGTTTTGTTCATGCGCTCAGCCACACCTTTCTGCTGTGGTGTCCCAAGACTGGTCTTCTCCATCCTAATTCTATGTGCAGCACAATACTCATTAAACCCTCCATCTATTGTCTAACCTTAGACATTTTACTTTCAAATCTATTTTTGTCTCAGCCATAGCCTTTCATTTCTTAAAAGTCTCAAATACGTCAGAGTTATTTTTCAAAAAATAAACTCATACTTTTCTGCTTGAGTCATCAATGAAAGTGATGTAATACCTTGAACCTCCAAGGAATGCAACCGGAGAAGGCCCCCACAAATTAGTGTGTACTAACTCTAATTTTCCAACCTTCAGTGTTTTGCCAGTTTTTAAGAAGCTCACCATTTTCTACTTTCCTAAGATGCAGATTTCACACACATCAAAATTAATAGACTTCAATTCTAGTAGTTTCCCTTTTGACAATAGCATCTTCATCCCTTTCACTCATGTGACTAAGTCTGCGGCGCCATAAGCTTGCATCAGTACCTACTTTAGCAACTGCAATTGTGTCTCTTGGATTTGAGGTTATATACAAAGTACCAGCTCTCTTTCCATGAGCCAATACCATGGCTTTCTTTGTAACCTTCCAAGTACCACCAACAAATAGTATTGCAAGCCCTTCATCATCAAGTTGTCCAACAAAAATCAAATTCCTCTTTAGGTCAAGAGTATGTCAAACCTTCTACAGTAACCAGACAAACCCATTAGGCAGTATAATCCAAATGTCTCCCATACCCACAACATCCAAGGCTTTTCCATTAGCCAAATACGTCTTACCAAAATCATCTCCAACATAATTCTGTATGATTTTTTGGTGTGGAGTGATATGAAACAAAACTCCTAAGTCCGAAACCCAATCATCAAGTAGACTATCTATAGCAAGAAGTAGCGCATCATGTACCTCATTTGTTACAACATTAGCAAAATCATCATTCTTCTTCTTAGGGCTTTTGTAGTACCTCTTAATGTGGCTAGCCTTGCCACAGTTCCAACATTGTACTTATTGGCCAGATCTAGATTTACTTCTATTTCGATTAGAATTTCTAGATTTTAATCTACCTCAACTTGAATTTTTGTCAGTACCTCTATCTCTCGTCTCAAGGTTTAGGGTAGAACCAGATCCTGAGATTTCACCTTCATCTCTTCTGCAAATCTCCTCAACTAGAACTAGATCTCATACATTATTGTACTTCAATTTTTATTTTCCAGTAGAATTGCTTACTGTCATTCTCATAGCCTCCCAACTATTTGGCGAAGAAGCCAAAACGATCAGGGCACGGATCTCATCATCAAAATCAATTTCTACGAAAGATAGTTGATTTGTGATGGTGTTAAATTCATTCAAATATTGTGCTACTGATGCATTCTCTACCATCTTCAAATTAAATAGTTTCTTCATCAGATGCACCTTGTTATTTGCTGATGGCTTTTCATACATACTAGACAAAGCCTTCATCAGATTTGATGTGGTCTTCTCTTTCACAACATTGTGTGCAATGGACCTTGACAAAGTTAATATGATAACTCTCAATACTTGTCTATCAAGAAGAGTCCATTCATCATTTTTCATCGTTGCAGGTTTCTCCCCCAAGAAAGATGCAACTTCTTTTCAGAAAGGTAGTCCACGATTTGCATCCTCTAGAATCCAAAGTTTGTGCCATTGAATTTTTCTATTCCAGACGCCTTCCCTATTTCTTCTACCATTACTCCCACTCAAACCTAACCCTAGGCTCTGATACCAGTTGAAGTAAATATACACAAAATTCTCAAATCTATGAGATGCAAAAATAGAGAAAAAATATGTGCCAAAGAAAACAATCACACAAGACAATATTTACATGGTTCAGCAATTTGCCGACGTCCACGAAGTTACAGGGATTTCATTATTCTCAAAGAAGAATATAAGATACGACACTACAATTTTCTCTCTAAAAAACAATATCAAATCCTAATCTCCAAAATAACAGTTTTTTCTATCTTATGCACAGGATTCACAATGGGTTACCAAACGGGCCAATGGTATGCAAGATTGTGGAAATGTTTGAGGCTGTGGATGGAAGTTCTTATTTTATAGCTCAATGGTATTACAGAGCTGAGGATATGGTAAGTATCATCTTAACACTATATCTTAGTTGATTTTTGGTCCTCAATATTTAGCTTGCTAATGCCTAGTTCTAATTAAAAGTTTTTTCCACATGTCATACAAAAATGTCATAATCTTATCGAGAGCAAGCGCGTATTCTATTTAGAAATCTGACTTAATAACCCATTCGATTGTCTGTTTGAAAAATTAACAATTGCTAGGATTCCTTTGAATGTTTGATTTCTAGTTCTTATATATGTTCTTTGATTTTTATATAACGTAATAGTAATTAAAGTTTGTTTTTCAGGTTGATCCGGCAAAGAGAAAGTCAATTCCTAATTGTGATTATTATTGTGACATGCTCTATTTATTGCCATTTTCTACATTTGTTAAGTTACCAGCATGTTGGAATTTTGTGTTATTCGCATCAAATTGTATTTGTGTTTATAAATTTCAACCCGCTGGTAACTTAACAAATGTGGAATATGGCAATAAATTGAGCATGTCATAGTAATAATCACAATTGGGAATTGACTTTCTCTTTGTTAGATCAACTTAAAAACAAACTTTAATTACTATCACATTATATAAAAATCAAAGAATCTATATAAGAACTTGAAATCATACCTTCAAAGGAATCTTAGCAATTGTTAATTTTTCAACCAAACAATCCAATGGGTTATCATCTCGGATTTCTGAATAGAATACACGCTTGCTCTCGATAAGATTATTACATTTCTATATGACATGTGGAAATTTTTTTTTAATTAGAACTAGGCATTAGCATGCTAAATATTGAGGACTAAAATCAATTAAGAGATGGAATTAAGATGATACTTATTGTATCTTCAGCTCTATAATACCATTGAGCTGTAAAATAAGAACTTCCATCCACAACCTCAAACATCTCCACAATTTAGCAGATATAACTAAGCTTTCCTTCAGCAGCCTAAACACAACAAACAAACAAACAAAAACACAAGTTAGACAATCAAAATAAAATATACAATAAATAGTATAGCACTTCAAATTAAAACTTACCTTAACATGAGCATCATCATAAAGATTATAAAGAATTTGATGATCAACCTCTGCTTGAGTTTAATGGCGTCAAGCTTGAATAATTTGATCAAAATCATCATTACTTCTTACGACCTAACATCATCATCACATCACTTATCAAGAAGATTTATAATATCTCAATACATAACAGTATGTCTAACCATATAATAAATATCTCATTACATTACAAGCCTACATCTATAATTAAAATATATTACATTACTCATCAATGAAACAAATGGACCAAATTAAAACAACATAATTTTAGTTTAACTTACAACATTACTCTTCATTAACTTTGATTTGAAATAGAGCTCAATGGCAATCTTCCATCTTTGTTCATAAAAAGTCAATATCCATAAGTGTTTTTTTAGGTTTTAGGGGTATTTTTGCCATTTTCTTAAGTCTCGGGGTCTTTTGGTCATTTTGTTTTAGGTTTCAAGGGTATTTCATTCAATTTTTAGGTTTATGGTGTATTTTTATCATCTTATATGTTTTCGGGGCATTTTTCCCATTTTATAGGTTTTGGGGGTGTTTTGGTCATTTTAAAGGTTTTAGGGGTGTTTTAGTCATTTTTTAGGATTAGGGGGTATTTTTTATTTTTATTTTTAGGTTTTCAGGGGTATTCAGCCATTTTTTAGGCTTTAGGGGTATTTTAGTCATTTTCTAAGTTTAGAGAGTATTTTGGTAATTCTTAGGTTTTGAAGGTATCTTAGTCATTTTTAGGTTTATGGGGTATTTTGGTAATTTTTAGTTTTGGGGGTCTATTTCGGTTATTTTTTAGGTTTAGGGGGTATTTTGGTAATTTTTAGGTTTTAAAGGGGTATTTTGGTCACTTTTAGGTTTATGAGATATTTTGGTAATTTTTTGGTTTCAAGGGTATTTTGATTGTGTTTTAGGTTACAAGAGTATTTCAGTCATTTTAAGGTTTAGGGTATTTTGGTCATTTTGATGTTTTAGAGGTATTTCGGTAATTTTTTAAGTTTCAGGGATATTTCGACAATTTTAGAGAATTTTAGGTGTACTTTGGTCATTTTGAAGTTTTATGGGCAATTTGGTAATTTTGATTATTGGATAATTGGGTGGGTTAGGGTCTAACCATAATAATTGGGTTGAGTTGGGTTTGATTTAGATGTAATTAGTTAAATGGGTAATAATGGGTAAATGGGAAATATCCAAACCTTACCCGAAAAATTCTAGTAATATCCAAACCTTACCCGATTACCTTCTATCTATTAAGAACCGAGTATTACCCAGAACATTTAGATCGGATAGGGTTGGATATCCATTTCCTAATGGGTATGATCATCTTAGTATAAGTAACAGTAACGCTCTTTTAAACTCTAATTATTAAATTTCATATCCTGTATCGTAAGATATACAAATATTTAATAAAATTTATAAAAAATTATAGATACACATATATAAAAGGTATATTAATTATAAATTTTAAATATATTCAACTAATGACTAATTTATTTATCACTTATGTAATAATATTTAAAAAGCTAACTAAAAAAAAAATCATATTAGCATGTATTTATAACATATACATTCAAATTAATTAAACTCAGGAGTGATAATACATAACAAATTACCCAAAATAATAATTCATTTTTATCATATTCATCATTTTGCCTAATCAACTTCATATAAGTCAATGTTATCATCATGTTCATCATTCTGCATTTGTATTTTTTCATTGAAATTTTCTTCATCATCATTAATATTTACTATCTCTTATTGTTCTTTTATTTTAATAATTTTTTTATATAAATATCTTCTTAGCATTTTAGTTTTTTAGACTTATAACAATAATGACAAAAATAAAAAATAATTATGTTGTCAATTAATATACCTTATTCACAATATAGAGAAAAAAAAAATTGTAAATATGAAAGTGAACTGTAAGTGTGTATTCCAAATTTTGTAGGATAAAGAAAAAAAAAATTTCTAGACATGTTATTTTATTAGGCTAAATTAACTAACCTAATAATTTTGTGTTAAAGTACAAATTTTATCCAAAAAAAACTCATCTTAAAGCATATGTCTATATATCGTATAATACGTATGATTCAACGATACGATAAATACGATACGCACATTATATGATACAATTTACACTGGCGGCTCTACTTGTATGTGAGGGTGGTGTCAAAAAGAAAAAAAAAATTATAGATGCAAAAAATATGTATATAAATAATTATTTTAAATTAATATGTTCTGTGATCACCCTAACTTGAAAAAAATGTATGTATATACTTTTAAAAAAATATTATCATTCTGTTTGTTCCAGCATTAACATTTTTTGGAAAATTGTTCATTTTCCAAAGAGCATTTTCTAGAAAACTATCTCATTTTCTAATGTTTAGTGACGACCTTGAAAATAAGCTTGAGAATGTTTTCTGGTATTTGGTGTGCAATTTTTAAAAAATATTTATTGTATAATTTAAAACATATATATTATGTAAACTAACTAATGTAATCATTATAAATAAAAAACCAAGAATGAATTTGGTTTTCATACTAAAATTTTGACAATAGACACAATCAAAATTTATTAGTTGTCAAATTTTCATAATCTCTACTACTCATCTTACTCATATATATAAACAGTAACGTACGTATACACACACACAAACACACACACACACATATCAACCATTTTGTCTATATATATATGTGTGTGTGTGTGTTTATTTGACAGGGGAATACATTTTCAATAAGTACAAATAACAATAACTTTTAATTGTCTACTCTTTTTGTTGGTATACTAATCGTCTACTATGGTCAACCACAAGTCTTCAATATTACTCTAAATTATGTATTTACATAATGTACTGTATAATATATCATCACTGCATAGCATACGCCAACAAAAAAAGTATTTGCCAACAAATGTAATTCTCCTAAACAATTATCATTCATTATATAATAATATTATTAGTCCATGGGAAATATTTTCCCATGTAAAACAACTTAGAGCAATATAGGTACTATGTTTAAAATTTTTATCTTTTACTTCATTCATTCTTTCTTCTTCTTCTTTATTTTATTTTAATTTTTTTGCACTTTATGTACGAAAAAGAAGTAACTTCTGCCTAGAATCCATCAAACTGAAAATTTCTTAAAGAAAAAAGAAAATTGAGCTTGAAATTCAAAGCAAAGAATTGGGATTTTGGTAGAGATGAATGAAATAATTACCCCTACAAATTTGTTCTTCTTTGCAAGTCGAAGCTATTAACCAATTAGTGAAGGAAAAAAAAAAATCTAATTAGAGAATTGTGTTACAGAGGGGAAGAGAAACATGGAGAAAAGAGAGAAGAGAGACAGTTAGAGAGAGAGATCTATGGGAAGAGGAGAGACTAGAGTTAGTGACAGTGAGGGTGTGAGGAGAGAAAAAGTAAAGGGAAGAGAGAAAAAGTGAGAAAACTTATCATGAGAGAAAGAAGGCGCCAAAAAATTATGTTTCTTATGGCTATAGATGAAGATAATATTTATAGGAGATGTAACGCGTGAGAGCAAGATTGTTTTCCAAAAAAAAAAATGGAAAACAACCTATAGAAAATAAACCTTATTTTTATTAGAGTTTTCCGTTGACCAAAGATAGTTTTCCATTAACCAGTTTTTTTTTTTTTTTTTTTTTTTTTTTTTTTTTTTTTTTTTTTGTGCTTCCAAACACTAGAAAATTGAAAAATTATCTTTACAGAAGGTTTTCTAGTAAACAAACAGAGGTATATACTATATTAATCTATTCTAACCACCCTAATAAAAATGCTAAACACCTTTATTTGAGAATCATAAGAATTTGAGTTCAATAAATGTAAAAGTAATGCAACTTCACAAAATTTTTACAATAATTTTACAATAAATTTTATGTGGTAAGCTGTTACTAATTCTAATTTGAGTTCAATATTGACATGTTTTACCACCAATAATAGGCTAACAACTTGTTACATAAAATTTGTTATGAAATTGTTGTGGTCACTTTATTACCTCATTCAGTATTTTCAATTTGTACTTTTTCTTTTATTAGTTTATTTTTTTCTTATTCTCTTTGTTAGTACAAAA
Source organism: Quercus suber (assembly GCF_002906115.3). NCBI lineage: Eukaryota > Viridiplantae > Streptophyta > Magnoliopsida > Fagales > Fagaceae > Quercus > Quercus suber. The sequence continues at coordinate 913,203 of NW_027069671.1, read as the reverse complement.
AAATTGTAATATTTCATGTATTTGTGTGCGCGCGCGCACGCGCGTGTGTTTTTTTTTTGGTGTGATATTGATATGTTCAAATTATTTTTTTATTTAATTTTGTATAATTTAAGTTTCTTAGTAATTACCCTAAAAAAAATTCTTAAAGCTGTCACTAACGATTTATGAACATTTTCAATACACTTTTATGATACAGAACTTTTTATACTCGATACAATACATATCATACGATATGTATCGCGTATCGTATTATACAGATTAAAAAAAAAAAAAACTATGAAGAGGGCTTTTTAGGGGGTGTTTGGTTTGTGTTTTCAAATAATAACTTTCAATTTTTAAAAAATATTACACGTATTTTCATATATTCTTTCACCCACATGTATTTTTATAAATATTTTCAAATAGCAATTTTTAATTTTTAAACACATGTACCAAACGGATCTTAACATCCCAAATCACCTCTTCAGATGGACTCTATAACAGATTGGCATAGCAGTCTGTGGGGGTGTTTGGTAGAGTAGTTTGAAAATTGTTGTTTATTATTTTTTGAAATACGTGTGGGTGAAAAAGGGTGTTGAAATGCGTGAAATGCTGTTTAAAAACTAAAAAATATTGTTTGAAATGGTGTACCAAATAGGGCCACAGTGCCTTTTCGTTTGGTTTTTTTAAAAAAAGGGCCGAGCCTGAGCAAGCAAAAAGGATCTTAAAATAATTGGCACACACTACGGCTACGACCAGTCCGCCAAATTGCTTACTCCTACCTACCTAACACTGCTTTACACTTGGATTACACGTGTCTTTTTGCATGTGCCAGTGCTGCTATATACCTACTCGCAGTGTAGTACATGACTCTTTTGATAATTGACGACATGTCGTATAAGCTTCATTTCCAATCCTCTCCAAACTCCAGAGCTCGTAGCCGTAGATCTTATCTTAAGTACAGTAGTACTGTTACTGTACTTGGTACTTACAAAATTACCAAACCAGAGACTGTCTGTTTCCACCTAATTTGACATAGTCTCTCTAGAAGGTTCCAGTTCCACACTCTTCTCCTTCCTTTTTTTGTAAACTGCAAGCGTCCAGACAAGTCGTTCTTTTTCTCTTCTTTTCTCCTCATCTCCCTCAAAATCCCACAATCTGAGCCAACAACAATACCAAGTTTTAACATCCGAAGCTCCACCAAACCCAATACCAAAATAGCAAGTTTTTTATTATATATATATATATATATAGTTTCTCATCTAAGACTTGCTAGTTTAGTCAACTAGCTGAAAGAAAAAAGAGATGGGTGTGGATTATTATAAGATATTGCAGGTAGACAAGAACGCCAATGATGAGGATTTAAAGAAAGCTTACAGAAAGCTTGCCATGAAATGGCACCCTGATAAGAACCCCAATAACAAGAAAGAAGCTGAGGCCAAGTTCAAAGAGATCTCTGAGGCCTATGAGGTATGCCTTATCTTCTTAATTGTTCACTTTCTCTATCTCTCTTTGAATTATTCATTCCCTCTTTGCTCTTTGACCTTCTCTATATAATGTTATTCATCATTAGATTATGGTGTATAGTTTTGTTAATTGTATTGTGATGAATTATGCACTTGTACTAAATGCATAGGCTGACAGGAAGTGGAAAATTAATCATTTTGATCCTGCATGACACTGTTTCTATATGCAATTTCTTGACAACTAATAAAAATGAGTGTTTTAATTAACTTGCTCTTTTTTTTGGTGCCCCTGAAATGAAAATCACATTTTGTCATCTGGGTATTCAAGATTTTTAACTTTTTTTCTAGGCTTTATAAGTTGCCCTGTTGTGTTAAGTCCCTTTTCTAAAGAACCCCAATTTTTAATCTCATCTTGTTAATTATTTGTTGGTTTAAGATAGGTTCTAAGTGATCCCCAGAAGAGAGCAATCTATGATCAGTATGGTGAAGAAGGGCTTAAAGGCCAGGTGCCACCCCCTGATGCAGGGGGATATGGTGGGGCCTCCTTCTTCCAAACTGGGGATGGCCCAACAGTGTTCAGGTTCAACCCCAGAAATGCTAATGACATTTTTGCTGAGTTTTTCGGCTTTTCAAGCCCATTTGGAGGAATGGGAAGCAGTATGTTGGTTTAAGATAGGTTCTAAGTGATCCCCAGAAGAGAGCAATCTATGATCAGTATGGTGAAGAAGGGCTTAAAGGCCAGGTGCCACCCCCTGATGCAGGGGGATATGGTGGGGCCTCCTTCTTCCAAACTGGGGATGGCCCAACAGTGTTCAGGTTCAACCCCAGAAATGCTAATGACATTTTTGCTGAGTTTTTCGGCTTTTCAAGCCCATTTGGAGGAATGGGAAGCAGTGGCAGTGGCATGAGGAGTTCAAGGCCTTTTGGTGGAATGTTTGGGGATGATATATTTAGCTCATTTGGAGAGGGCCGACCAATGAATCAAGGTCCGCGTAAGCCTCCTCCGATTGAGAAGACACTGCCGTGTACCCTCGAGGAGCTATATAAGGGAACTACCAAAAAGATGAGGATCTCAAGGGAAATTATGGATGCGAGTGGGTAAGTATTTCTTGGTTAATGTATTTCTATCTGTAGAATTGCCACATATGTTTGCTGTGTGTGTGAATTGTTCATTTTCTGATAACTAATAGTTGCCTTTCATGCATCTGCTTTACTACTACTTTATTGAGAAGTTGTTTCTTCTTCTACGTGGATTGTTAGTTGTTGAAGATGTAAAGGAATGAATTTGTTTCTTTTACTCCCACCATCGCATACTATTCATTTGTTTCTATATCAAGATGTCCAAAAATGGATGCCAACTTTATAAATGAGTTTATGCAGTTTTTTTTATTCTTTCAAAAATACCCTGACATGTTTTTCTCCCTATTGAGTTTGCATAGATGGATCAAGTGTGTAATTGGTTTAAATATGAATGGTATGTGTTATAAATGTGTTTTTGCATTCATTTGAAAGTGTATTGATGTGATTGTAATGAAATGTGTTTGTGGTAGTGGAAGATTTTTAATTTTGTTAGGAGTTAGATCTCTATAATATGCTTTTTTTTTTTCTTTTTTTAATATTTTATATATTTCTCTCCTGAAAACCCTTGCATATTCACGAGTTTCTAGGCCCACACACAAGCACTTGAACATACAAACAAACATCGGTTCAAAATATTGAGTTGAAGCAATGTTTCTACATTTGGCAGAGCTTATCTAAGTTCCTAAGTAGAATCAATCAATCATTATCCTTGGTGGTGGCAGCATCCGTTAGTGTTATGACTTATGTGGTAGGAACAGGATGGAGATACTATTAGGAATGGTGCCATGATAGTGGCAGAAGTGGCGGTGGTCATGGTAGATTGCCATTATAGTTTCCAAAATGTTGTCACCATCATTGCCAGCACTTGGATTGTTATTGATGCTGGTGCTGTAATTGTTCACTTCACAGTCAGCACAGGCATCGCTAGTTGGATTAAAGAGATGGACCATTTGCTCATTATCCTTAAGCAATAAGCAGTGAGATGACCACCTTAAAATCCATTCCACTTTAAGTTGTAAGCAGCATCATTACTGTGAGATGAATTGGGTTCTACTACTAGATTGTCTTGTATGTTTCACATTATAACTACTAGAAGAGATTGCAATACTCATATTCCTTATCTGTTGATTGCTTCATTGGTAAGTTGGTATGAACATTGGGAATATTAATTCGTATGGCATGGCTTGCTTCTTCAGATTCACACTCTTATATTTGTTTTTCCAGGAAATTATAATAATTAATTTTGAGCATCTAGAGTGCCATTTGCGCTAATTATCCACACTGCTGAGAAGACAAGGGTTAGTAAACTAGTTGCCTATCTTGTAAAAATTACACTCAGCAGTGGAGTTTAGATTTAGCAGTCTCCTTGGGCTGGTTGAATATTATTAGGACTTAAGCTGGTCTTTCTCAGTTTTTGGTTCTTGAAGTTCTGAGTTTGTTTTCTCTTCATGAAGTTTCATCCTCATACTGCAGTTGTGTTATATGCATGGCTAATTAGGCTTAACTCATGTCATATCCTCTTTCCAGAAAATGAAACCATCCTGATGTGTTTATGGTTTACTAACAGGGGCGGCACTATTTGAAGGCAGGGGGTTCCAATGAACCCCCTGACCTGTAAAAAAGAAAATTTTTATATATAATTTTTTTTTTTTAATTTTTTACCCCTACAATAAAAATTTGCCTGACCTTAAAAGCCCGGCTGAATTTAGCTTCTAAACAAGTCCAACAGAAAATTTGTTGGTCTTAAATCTTCAGAAAAAAAGAAGAAAAAAGAAAAAGAAAAAAGAAAGCCCATAATCAATCAAATTAAAAACAAAAAGCCAAACCAAACCTAAGAGAGCAGTACTCCTCCCCAACTTCACTCTTCAAACCCAAAGATCTCAAAGACTTAAAAATCCAACCTTGTCGATGCATCACCCACAATCTGCTACTGCGTTGCCTGATCTAACCTAGTAAGGTTGCATCGCCTGATGCTGGTGTGTCCCTGATCTACCGCTCCATCGCTTCTCAATTCTCATCTGATTTATTATTTAAATTTCATCTCTCTTTCTCTCACTCTTTCACCGTGTGTGTTTATTAGTTTATAGTGTTTTGATAAACTCTCTTTTACCATGTGTGTAATTGTGTAATTATTTGGTTATAGTGTTTTGATAAAAAGCTTTTGAGTTTTGAGTTTTTATCTTTTTTCACTTTTGAGTTTGTGACCATCAGTTTCTATGCTTGTGTTTACTGTTTGATTGTTTGAGCGTTTTGATATAAAGTTTTTGAGTGGATTAGTCAGGGGGAGCATTAAAACTAAAAGACAATGAAAGTATGAAACAATTAAACAATTTAGTCGCTTACTCAGTGGGGCCGTGGGACATAAATTAATAAATTAAATTAAAGAATTGTATAAATATACAAAAGAACTAATCAAAAATGTCTTGTGAATTCAATAAAAGAATTGCAAAGAGTAAAAGATATAAATTAATAAATTAAGGTATTCTAAGCAATAATAATTAATAAGGTTTATTTAGAAACTCTAGATGATTTTTAGGATTTAATTTTAGTAACAATAATTAGCGTGTTCATTGTATTGGGAAAAAATATGTCAAATGAACTTTATAGTTTATCTTTTATTCTTTTGCTAGTACTTGACAAATTTGTAATAACAAATGGAAGATCAATGGGAAGAATGATTACTTGGCTGTGTATATTGAAAAATATGTAGCTAATAGGATTGATAATAAAGTTATCATGCAACGATTTTAAAATATAAAACCTTGTAAAAGGCAATCGTATAACTTCATGTATTTGAATACTTTTTTTTTTTTTTTTTACTTACTCAGTGGGGCCGTGGGACATAAATTAATAAATTAAATTAAAGAATTGTATAAATATACAAAAGAACTAATCAAAAATGTCTTGTGAATTCAATAAAAGAATTGCAAAGAGTAAAAGATATAAATTAATAAATTAAGGTATTCTAAGCAATAATAATTAATAAGGTTTATTTAGAAACTCTAGATGATTTTTAGGATTTAATTTTAGTAACAATAATTAGCGTGTTCATTGTATTAGGAAAAAATATGTCAAATGAACTTTATAGTTTATCTTTTATTCTTTTGCTAGTACTTGACAAATTTGTAATAACAAATGGGAGATCAATGGGAAGAATGATTATTTGGCTGTGTATATTGAAAAATATGTAGCTAATAGGATTGATAATAAAGTTATCATGCAACGATTTTAAAATATAAAACCTTGTAAAAGGCAATCGTATAACTTCATGTATTTGAATACTTTTTTTTTTTTTTTTTGGTGATGTTATATTCAAGTTCTCTTTTGTTTCAGATTTTATATAGTTTATATTTATTATTGATCCAATGACCCTCCTAGAAAAAAATCCTAGAGCCGCCACTGTTTACTAACTTCATATTATGTTATACAGGAAGACCTTACCTGTGGAGGAAATCTTAACCATCGAAATTAAGCCTGGCTGGAAAAAGGGAACAAAAATTACTTTCCCAGAGAAAGGGAATGAGCTGCCAAATGTTCTTCCTGCAGATCTTGTATTCATAATTGATGAGAAGCCCCACAGCACATTTACAAGGGATGGCAATGACCTTGTTGTCACACAGACGATTTCGCTTGTAGAAGCTTTAACAGGCTACACAGTCCGTCTTACAACACTCGACGGAAGGAGCTTGACCATCCCCATCAACAATGTGATTCATCCAGACTATGAGGAGGTTGTTCCAAAGGAAGGCATGCCAATACCAAAAGACCCCTCCAAGAGAGGTAACTTGAGAATCAAGTTTAAAATCAAATTCCCGACAAGGTTGACTGATGAACAGAAGTCTGGAATCAAGAAACCTCTGGCACCTTAAATAGGATCCTAGCCAATAGCTCTGTGAATATTTTTTGAGATGGATGTGATTTGTGTCACTATAGTTGTAAGGTTTGACACATTTGGGCCAGCAAAGAAAAGAAAGCACCAAATAAAGTCTGTTTTTGTTAGCTATTCTGTTCAGCGGTTGTAGTGTCATAGCCATGAAACAAAATCAGTGAACAAGCCAAGTCTTAATGTGATCCTATTTTGTATTTATTGGTTACATTTTACTTGGAAAATATTATGTCAAAATATGACGACGTGCGATAGCATTGATACATTACGAACTTATGCAACTTCTTAATGCGTGATGCTTCTGAATTTTGTTGTCTAAAAAAGGTTGTTGACATGGCTTTTCAGCAGGGTAGGAGAAAAAAAATAATGAAAACATTGCACCATATCAAAAGGGAATTTTTAAAAAAATATATTATTTATTTCATATTAAGAGGCTGTTTGGTAGCGTTGTTTTAATAATATTGTTTGTATTTTTAAAAAATACATATAGGTAAAAAAAGTGTGAAAATGCATAAAATCTTGTATAAAAATTAAAAAAAATATATTTAAACACATACCAAACGGCAGTTAAATATTAAGAATTTTGTTTTTAAATCTTAATTATTTATTTATTTATTTCATACCAAATGTTTGCAATATATAAAATTCAAACTAGCATCTCTAATTAATTGGGACTGACTAAGGTTTTGATATTGGCGTTGTTTTATCTGTGTTTGTCTAAATTTTTATCTTTCATAAAAAGATCAACTAGAAGACAATTTTTCATAAAAAGCTCAACAAGAAGACAAAACCACAGGTTCACGCCACAGACCCTCTACTGTCAACTTTTAACATCACATAATACTCGACCATTAAATTAACCAATCAAATGCCCACACTTTACTATTTCTACTGCTAAAATAAAAGGCAATAGCTTTACTTGTTGTAAAGTCGAAAGACTCAAAACATGTGGAGAGATTTCAGACAGAAAAAGAAAAGAGATGTTCATCAAAAAAAAGAAAAAGAAAAGAGACGAGGAAGATGAAATACCAATTGGGCTAGGCACGGCGAGATGATGCTTGTGGCGGCGCCGGTGTGGCATCACTTTCCATAGCAAAGGAGGCGCAACTTGTGAGACACACTCGGTCACAGTCTCACTTGCTACTCGACTTGAATTTTAGGGTTTTTTTTTTTGTTTGTTTTGGTAGAGGCGTCAAAGCTTGCCAGTGATAATACCGAGGTATTCATATATTCTCAACATCAACTGTATCCTCCACAGTAAACACCATCAGGCCTGACACACCTCCTGACAACCCATGAGGTGAGGCTAGCCCAATACCATCCTCTCCAATTGCTAACATCCAAGACAGCCCATGCACCAACATGTAGATGGCTTGGTTCATGCCACATTGACACGATCCAATATTACACTGACAAGGCCCAACAGTACACCCTGTGCCTCAGCAGTCAGCACCATGCCACTAGGCACTAGCCATGTCCAACATATACTTGGCTCGAACCATCCAAGCCATTGCCAATTTGCCATAGACCAACTTTTGCAAAGCCACCAACTCACTGCCCTTAAGTAATCTCGTGTAGCCACATTTGCACCATGACTAGGCACATATGTATCCTGTATGACACGAGAAAACACTGATTTGGAGAAAGCACGAAGCCATCTGACTCAGCCCCATGTGGCCTCACACACCACTATAACCTCCTCTCAAGCAGCATGAGGCCCCAACCAAGCCCACCAATCTGCGTCATCATAACCTCCTAACACACTGTTAGCAGTAGCCAAAGTACAGGAATTGGGAATCAAGTATGTCACCACTTACTTTGGTTTTGTCACGTTCTCTTTCGGCAAAATCTGAACATTATAAGTTGAAAAAAATGACAAAATTTTCAGCTTGATTTTTAAGTCAAAAATGGAAAAAATACTATTCACTTTTACTGTTCACAAATTACTGTTCACATATTACTGTTTGAAGTAGCAAGTGTTTTTCAAAAGATGAACTGTACACCCCCTTGGCATAAAGGAAGGAAAGCATAAAGCGAAAGCCCTAATTGTGATGGTGGGAGCTTTACTGAGAACTTTGCTCCTAAATGACTTAGTCGTAAGTTGATTATCCCACTACGTATAGAAATCCACGTCCTCTCCTCATTGGGCGATAAAACATATTGTTGAAGAAACCAATTTATTTTTGTAACTCTCACTCTAAAATATTTTGTTAATCACATTTGTGGGAAGGCTAATGTTGCTGCCCATAACCTAGCTAAATGGATTTTATTGTGTAACCTTAAGTATTCCCATTTCAAATGAAGAGGATCTGATTCCTTATCTTTGTAATTGCATTTTATTTTAAATTCGAAGAAATCTTCACTCACTTAAAAAATAAAATATAAAAAATAAGGCATTATGTGAGCACTTCCCAATCAGATTAGTCAACACAAGTAACACAACAGAAATAACATTTTGAGCACTGGAAGGAGAATCATCAAGTTCATCTGATCTGGGCAAGTTTACTGAGTAGCACATTGGCCAACAGCAAACCATCTCAGCTTATTGATCAGCATTATGTACCACACCACCACTTGACAGTGCACCATCTCATGGAGCGGGGGTAGTAATGGGCCTGAACCTTCACTTTTTCATTTTTATGAATAAGCTATGAAGTTTATTACTCATTTACTTGGATCTTATTGGGTTGGACAAATATAGAGGTTCACTTCTTTAAGAGGTCCAGGAATGTACCTTGTTTACTACCAAAGAGTGCTAACCATCTGAAGACTGAAATACAGTATCACCATCCTAGAAGAACAAAATTTCTCACTAAACTAGTTTGAAAAAAGATTCTTCAAACTCCTCGTATATCTTTTTATTGAATATAAATTTTAAAAAACTAATAATTAGATTACAATCATTACATGTTCTTTATGTTCTTAATATGCATGTCAAATTTCGTTCAAATTAAATTTTATTTATAAACTTATTTTTAATGCATAATTTTGAACCACAAAAACTTAAAATTTAAACATTTATTGATAGCATAACAATTGATCTTTGATATTTTTGAAATTTTGCAAACATAAAAAATATAATAAGTACAATTCATCGGTTAGATTTTCAAAATTCACATACAATAAAATAAATAAATAAATAAAGATATAAGATAGTTCTAAATTGTTGAGATTATTGAGAATAATTTTTGAGGTAAAAACGATAGAAATTTATTGATGAAGCCCGGTAACAAAATTTACAACAATTCCCTAAGGACTGGATGGATTTTCATTCTCCCATAGTTGCTCATTATAAATACAAAAAGCCTAACTTGCTAATAGATGCCTTCAACTCTCTTCTAAGCAAAGCTCCATTCCAGCACACAAGACAACCTGTAGAACCTTCTACTCGCTTCTAACAAATGCAGATATCGCTGAAAACATGGAGACTATTGATAATTTTTAATGTAGATCATATGTATAAAAAGTATTGTCAACATGCTTACATTAGACAGCCTAATTTCCATCAATGAATTACATATAATCAACACATCTTTTAACTCTTCCAAATCATTATCTCCCCCATCACTGAAACCAATTAATAAATTCAAAAACAAAGAGAAAGGAGGGGGGAGGAGGAGGGGGGGACAATGCTGTCTTTTTCTTTGCCCTGTACACAGGTCCCACCGCAAAATGAAGCTGCAACACCAAAAATTTTATGCAGCCCATGTATATCTGCTGCTAATGCATCAGCAATCTGTTGAACATCAGAATTTAATCACTTGAACATGGAAACTTAATCACTATAATCGTCAGACTCTGCTGATTCCGTGCCTTCATCATTGCCGACCCTGTTTGCTATTCCATCTGAGCCATCACTCATATCTACATCTGCCTCCGAATCTTCATCTCCAGCCTCTTCAATGACATTATCATCTTCAGAAGCATCCACATCTTCATCACTTGCTTCATTTAGATCCTCTCTCCACCCATTGGACGCACTAGTGAACCCAATCTCCCAATTTCCATGCTCATATTCCACTGCCTGGGCATTATCATCAGAATCCACTGCTTCTGCATCATTAAAATTAGGATCCTCCATAGGGTGCATGCTGATCCTTTCATCATCCCACTCCTCACCCAAGTTTCTTGGTGATTCATCAATGCTCTTGGACCTATATGAATCAGCCCTATGGCTCAGCAACCTCTCATCAACAGCCCTCTTCTCCACTCTCCTCCTCCTAACTGTTCGACGACCCCGTCCACTCCCTTGTCCATATGTTCTTTGCCCTTGTTGTCTTAGTCCTTGAATTAAATTTTCATTGCTCTTTACATTTCGCCTGCCAACATCAGAATGGGAAACACGGGCTTTCTTCTGCCACTTTTTACCTCGCCCTTGCTCACGACCCCCTCGCCCACGTTTATAGCTGTTTCGGTTGCTTTTCAGCTCAGTAAAGTTCTTTTCATCATGGTTGAGTTCTGTTAGTTCAACCTCCTTAACATTATCAAAAGGGGCGTATCTTGAAGGAAGCTTCTGTGGATAAGGAAAAGAGGAATCAGGTGGTAATATCTTTTACAACATAGTGAAAGATTTAGCCAAAGATGACATCAATTTAAAAAGCATCTAAGAATTCACAAATTTGAAATTTCAGAAACAGCAGGCAGCAGATATGATCAATTATTTATCTTTCATGATAGGCCAACATTGAACTCTACATCTATAAAGAAGCAGGCTGCTAGGACATTCAACTCTTTAGCTTTCTGCAATAGAGTTGCATGCATCTGTGATGGGAACTTCTTCACCAAATTTCTTAAAAAGACAACCAAAAAGAAGGAAAGCAATGATAGGAATTCATTAAAAAAAAAAAAAAACTCACTATATATTCTCTAACTTCCTTGTCCTCAAAAGGCTCAGGTTTTTCCTGCTTCAAATAAATTACAGATGCATCAAGCTCAAAAAGTCTCAAAGCAACAGCTGTCATGGTTTGTGGTATCCATGGAAGTACAGGTATTGATCTAGGATCAGAAAAATCATGCAAAGAACTTCCTGACTGAGTACAGGAGCCCAACAGTTCCTCAGTCGTTGCAAAATTTGATGATAGAAAGTCTCGCTTCAACACTCTCTCAAACAGAGTCAACATCTGCACAAAGTTTGTTCAATTGAGCAAATGATCACACGAAAAAAATAAAAATAAATAAAATAAGTACACACACACACATATATAAAAATCAAGACTATGCAATATGGAAGTAGTGAACTGACAATACCACTTGTCATATGAGCAGAGTAATACACAATAGTCCATAAAAAATATCAAAAGGAAAATAAAAAGATAGAAAAAAGGAAAATAAGATAAAGTAAAATTGATTTCATGTTTTCCCTATATAATTTGCTAGCAATTCATGCTTGAACATGGCCATTTCTGAGCATGTATACTGCTTTTTCATCCAAGTCTTAGCTGTGTATTTATACCATGTGTGTATAATCAGTAACAGACTAGCACACAAATGTCTCTGTAAATGCATTTTGGCAATCTTAATTCCATGCCACTTGAATATTGATATTGATATTGAATTATATTCTGCATGAGATGCAACAACAAATATACCTCTATGCTGACTTATCTTTATTTTGGTGGGTGGGGCAGGGGGAGACAAAAGATCAGACTTGCATCTGCCCAACTCTAAATCTATAATCAAATACCAATTCAACAAAAAAGTGTGGGACGGAGGCGAAGAGAAAAGAATAAAATTTCATCTGACAAGAATAACCTCCAATCCTCAGCACAATAAGTTCAGAAGACAATTAAACATGCTTCCACTACCATCAATTAAGCACAGTATTACAATCCCTTGATGGTAGTTACAATATAAATCAAACTGTGACTCCAGGTTGAATACCAAATGATACTAATCATCATGATTAGATTAGATAGTGAAAGTGGACAGGAGAAATTTGGATAAACAGTATATTTAGCAGATGAAGCTATACAGAATTCCATCAAAAGTATTAAGTAAAATGAAGACCTGTAGAAGGTCCTCAACTGATGATGATGCATTCAACTTCACTACCCAAGTCTTTCGATGGTCTCCCATCCAATATGATTGAAGAGCTTCTGGTGGGACAGATACCTATAAAATAATGTAAATGGCTAATTACTGATACATAAATAAACAACTCACACTAAAACAGGTAAACCCGTAGCACAACTCCCCTAACAAAAGGGGGGAGATGGATTGGCATAAATAACACACAGGGAAGCTGAACATTAACTATCAGTACATAAGATGCCAGGCGCAATAAATATTTAACAATGTTGGGAATTAACTCCTAATTATCTCAGCACAAAAGTTCTTCAAGGCAATCATGATCTTACCTCAATGAAAGCTAATAGAGACTTAAGCAATCTGGTTCCCAGCGGAAGAGAAGAATCTAATATTTGGAAACTTCCCATATGTATTTTCCTTTTCTCTTCACATTGAATTGCATGTTCCGAAAAATTAAAATCATTATTACTGGTACCAAAATTACGGTGGCAAGAAAGGCAGTGAGAGTCTTCAGAGAGATAAGAATTGAGACAGAAATCACAAACACCCAATAGCTGTGCACACCTCTTTTTCCCATACTTCATTGCACATAATGTTACTGAATTAAAACACTCTTTCCACGTCCACTTTTGAAAATCTTGATACCTATTAAGGGCAGCCTTCTTCTCAGTTTCATTTCTCCCAAGCTCAATTCGGAAAGAAGATGAGGTCTCCAACATATCGGAATTTAAACCACAAACAGTACTACTAGGACTGTCAAAACCAGCCGGGTAGTCTGGACTAGAATTCATTTCTTCAGCCTCATTTTTAACCACGGTTCCACTTCCACTTCGACGCACTACATTAGCACTTGGCATATTCCTTTGAACATTTTCTTTGAAGGATGACTCAATCTTTTGCAGCATTAAACGCAAATGGGACTCCCTTATCCCACGTGCATCCAAAGATATCAAAAGAGCATCAAAGGCCTACACAGAAAGAGAATTAAAAGAACTATAACAGTTAAAGGAAATATTACTATAAACGGTAACAAAGGCATCAATCATAAGCAGCAACAAAGAATTTGACTAAAAATATCTTTTATATATATATATATATATAATACCAACAACACAAATATAGGACACATACAAGAACCTCATATCTTATGGGAAGTTTCTTGGATCGCCTGCCAAGATCAGGCTTCAATAGAAGACTATGACACTATAAGTTCTCCTAGAGAAAATCAATATTAATCTTAGTAAAAAACTTCTAATATTTATTCAAATAAGATAACATCTTCAGTAAAAGCAAACAAAACCCAAGATAATATATCATATAATTTAACATATGGTAAGATGCAATGCATAAATTCTCAAGAACCTCAGACAGTCTCATTAGCATGACAGCCAACTGGCTGTTCTCAAGTACAAACATTGTTTTCAGTAGCAAAGACAAGACCATTTTGGTTTGGATCCCCATTATCTTAGAATGGCTGAGGGGTCAATGACAATCATGTCAAAAGTATGAATAAAAATTATGTTAAAAGTATGAACATGTGGCTGCCAATTAACTGTCAAAGACATTTACTACTATTCTTCCAGCTTAAAGGAAAAAAGTGAAAAATCTTGCAAACCATTTAGTACAAACTAGATATACCATCAATAATATAACATTTCTGTGACACTATAGAAGTCACATAGTCAAACATGGCCCAACTTTTCCCGCGCGGGGGGGGGGTGGTGTTTTGTTGGTGGTGCAGCATCAAACAGAAAAAATAAAGAGTCTATTTACCTCTTCAGAATCAATAAGCCTCCAATTGCCATCATGCAATTCAATAAAGATCCTGCCAGAACCAGGGTCATTGCTAGAAGCAGATGCAACAAACTGCCAGTATCGATTTCTCCTACGATCTTGTCCAAGAGGCAAGGACCTGTATACATACATCTCTTCGGCTCTGTGCGCAATATAAGATTTCAATTGTAACCGTGACCTTTTTGAAGCATATCCAAGTTGCTGAATAAGGAAATTATCAGGACCTGTGGGAAAATCTTGACCAGGGGTCCTTTCGGTAGGCACATTGTTGAGGTGATCCTGGATGCCTTGTGAAACAAGTGGGTTTTGGTTTTCAGCGGTGCTAGGGGATGCCTCAATAAGTTGATTATCAACATTAGGAAAGGGGCTTTGGCTGCCCTCCACTGCAGAACTCAAAAACTGCATATCAGCTCTGCTCCCCGTAATAGATGACGGAAAATCTGTTTTACTTATAATCTCTTCTTTCAAGCGACTTTTATCTAGCTGTGCTTCTGCCCACATTTGTTTCTTGAGAGCATTTGCTGATTCCATGCGATCCTGTAAAGCTCTTACTGTCAAGTTCAAGACAGAAACAACAAGCATATAGTTTTTAGAATATAAAATAGATCAGTACACTACAATTGGCAAGAGATATTTACCTCAAGAACACCACGAATAGAGTTTCCCTCATTTGCAACACCAATTAAGGTAACAAGGGCATTAAGACGCTCTTCTACACTGAGATCAGAATAATCTCCTTCTGTAAGTCCTTGAATCCATGATTCACCTGACTTACTTTCATCAATCTCCATATTTTCTTGATTGACAGCACCAATGCCTCCACCAACAACACACAGCTCAGTGGCAGTGCTTGGACAATTTTCATCTTTGGGTCCAACCAAAGGGATGGATGAAAAATCCTTCTCCAACTCAGTCTGCAGATTCAGTGCAACATCGTTGCAAAGATCCTCTTTTCCACTTCCTGAGCAAGTTTTCACTTCACCATAGGGACTGGAGATTTTGTTCCCAGTTGACAGAGTTGCAAAATCATCCACTTCAGGATCCTCGTCGACATCATCAGATTCAGAGTCTTCATCTCTTTCAACATCCTCAGTATCATCTCTTAAAACATCCTCAGCATCATCTCTTAAAACATCCTCAGCATCATCTCTTTCAACATACTCAGCATCTTCAGCTAAAAACCCATTTTCAAATATCTGAATTTTCTTTCTGGCTGCTGAAAGTATTGCCTCAGCATCGGCAGGATCTTTCCGGAAAGCAGCACGCACACGATAGGTTGAAGGGGCTATCCTTTCAAAAAGCTTGGCATCCCTTGTCAAAGCAACAGAAATCGAAGCTTCTGGTGTCTTGCTCGTTGTCAGGTCCCGAAGTCCAGATTTCTAACAGCATACAATTATATCAGGAAAAATCAGAAAATTGAAAAAATTAACTCTCTCACTCCACCATTCCCTGAACCATGGACCTGGGGATTAATCAATCACGCACAAGGCCAATGGACCATGGGGAAGGCCAGTAACCAAAAGGTCTTTAGTTAAGAACAATATAAACTCACCTGAATCTTGTCTGCAAGTTCTAATACAGTTAATCCCTTGCCTCCCTCAAGTGAAAGAACATGAAAAGCAGCAAATTTGACGGTTCCAGGAGTCAGCCGATGCCTAGATCTTCGGGGAAGTAATAACCCTTTTTCTTGCATTATTGCAAATGCATTTTCAGCTGCTGAACCACTACGAAGAGTAGAAACTATATCTTCACAACCTTTACCCTGCAATTACATATAACCTGTCTTATTTAATAAAAGCAATATAATAATATTAAAATGAGGTCCTGAACTTCGACATCAGAACACACCAAATTGCTCTAGCAAATACTAAACAGTAACAGAAAGTTTTACACTACTTCAACATTAAATAAATAAAAAACCACTATATTTAGCAAGTGTCCACAATAATAAGCTACAAACTTTAATCAGAGTATTACTATGCTAGGCAATATCTTAATTCATATTTTTTCCCTACAACAATCAGAGTGATGTTGGTTAATATAATAATATGTTCCAAATAACTATTAATTATTGAATGAAGATCGCTGCTTGACCATTCTCCACCCCACCCATACACCCCAAAAAAAATCAAAAGAAGAATATCTTTTCCACTCTGAATTACCTAAAAGTAAACTCGGATCACTACCTCTAAACCATATCTATCAAACTTATAGTATAAGTAGCCATCTTCTGAAACACAGCCAATCAGATTACAAATCTTTTTTCTGAAAAGTAAAGTTCTAGAACCCAGGTATCAAGGTAGTCAAAGGCTAAAGGCAACCCTAGGAGCCAAGGCCTTATATT
Source organism: Quercus suber (assembly GCF_002906115.3). Lineage (NCBI taxonomy): Eukaryota > Viridiplantae > Streptophyta > Magnoliopsida > Fagales > Fagaceae > Quercus > Quercus suber. Next base: position 896,627 of record NW_027069671.1, on the reverse strand, counting down.
GTCCAAGGCATGAGGCTACAAAAGGACCTAGCCCAATTAAATCAAGGCACCAAATTCTAAATATAGTTATTATACATGTACCTAATGTATTGACATATTATAATCAAGTGTTTTTGAAATGTGTTGCATGAAGAGATTACGTTTATTAATTGATTTGAAAATAGACTTAACATGGTTTAGGCTCCATCAATTATTCTAATAATAGGCTTTACAACAAGCTTCTATAAGTTTACAATACATTTCTGTAAATTAATTAATCTAACAAAAGGTTTTGAAACAAGCTTCTGTAAATTAATACCTCCTGTGTACGTGATGTTCTTTAATATCTAATAAAACTTATTACTTATCATAAAATAATAATAATATTATTAATCTATTAATAGGTTTTACAAGCTTCAATAAAAATAATAAAATAAAATAAATAAATACCTTAAAAAATGTATATATATTGAGGCTCTTGCCTTAGCCACTTTTTCATGGCTTAAGCTAGTCGCCTGGGCTCTAAAGGCAAGTGCCTCACCCTAGAGCCTTAGACAAAGCATAAAATAAAAATAAATAAAAAATAGCAACTAGACTTTTTTTTTTTTTTTTTTTTGCTTACAAGTGGGGGAGCGGAATTCAAACCCTGGTTCTTCACATGGGAAAAAACTAGGCAATGCCGCTAAGCCACAAGAATGCAATACAACAAAGCTAAGAAGTCAATTTTTTAGAGCGGGTTGGAAAAATCAATTGATTTTGGCATGATCAAGTGAAGGGAGGTTCCACTAAAAAAATTAACTCCATGAGCTTTTTATATTGCAGTGGATAGATTAACTCCAGTTAATCTTCATCGTTTTTGAAATATCTAATCCTTTAGAACTTTAGATTACTAATCCCTGTAAAATAAGGTGTGCCCTTTTCTTTCAATAATTATTTAATTTATCATTTAAAAATAATAATATCAGGAATGAATTGGAGAAGGAAAAAAAAATACCCTGGTAGAGAAAAATTTTGACAAATCCGATATATCCTTCTGAAAAGTAAATTTAGCCATCCAAAAAGTAGACGTATTCCACAAATTACTAAATGGGTCAAAACACAGGTGAGTTCCTTGAACAAGAATCTATTTTTAGGACACCTCTAAGCTTTATTTCATTTTTCTGTAATTACAGAGCATAATAAAAATATACCAAGGTTTATGACTAAAACATAATGGGAAATAGAAAGCACATATAGCACTTATTCTTTTCTTTTCCTTCATTTTTTTTATTTTATTTTATATATTCACACAAACACGCGAAGGTATACTATGTCCTAAAGCAAGGTGTGTAATTCATCAAAATATACTGCTAATACAGAACAACAGTTTTATGAAATGCATAAGGGTATAAATGCCAAAAGCAGAGTATAGAAAAGCAGTAACCTCATCATTCTCATGTGAGTATGACCATCTGATACTCCTTTTCTTCAACTGTGGCCCGAATCCTGCAGATAGGGCCAATTGCCGAAATATTTCAGGCCACGTCAATGGATTTAAGTGCCGCTGCCAGTTGCGTATGTCAAAGCCCCATGCATAAGCCTAATACAGAAATGAAATAAAAAATGATTCTGCAACAAACACAGAAAAGTAGTATGGCAAGCAAATAAACTAATTCAAGTGTGCATAGAGCAGAGGTTACCCCTTCAACAATCTGTGGATGTCCACCACCAGGATTAGCAGCACTATTTTGATTAACTATTAATCCTGTAGATGGTGTCCTAGCAACATCTTCTATATCTTTTATTATCAACTTAAGAAGAGCAACATGTATCTCACCCAACAACCTTGAATCCTGGGATAAAAATGGTATCAATACCAAGCAAAAAGCAGTTGCACAACATTTAATGAGTGGGAAATTTGAAAGCAAGGACCTATGAATGACTCACATAGTCATGAAAAGCTTGAACAAACTCATCAAGAGTAAACGGCCATAACTTGAGAACATCAGCAAAAGTAATCAAAAATCTCCACACCTGAAAAGAAAAAAAATTCAGATAAAAATCAGAGGCATTACTAGATTCCATTAGCTAACATTATCACTCAAGAAAAGAAAAACACATTTAATAATTGCAGTTAAAAGCAGCACATTCATATCTGTTATTCAGGTCCTTTTATCAAAAGAAATACCTATTATTCAGTATGAAATAAGCATATAAGAAAAATGTTATCCAAAAGCACCATCTTCACAAAATGACATAAACATAAATTAAAAAAAATTATCATTCAGTATTCATTTATTCTTAAAGAAACAAAATTGCAATATTCAATGTAGAACAGAGGTGTATGTATAACCTTTAGTCTCAATTAGTTACAAACTGTATAGTGCGAACATGGAAAACAGCATTATGATACCTATTGCACAAAGGTAAAATGTGTACTTTATGTGATTATAATAATTCATTTTCCACTACGCATATAAAATGGATTGAAAAGCACCACTGACATACCATCAGAAGGTTGCCAATATTCTCCTCCGAATTGATCCAGGGTTGAACCGCAAATGGTTTTTTCAATTTCACTGACTTAGGTGGGAATGCAATCAGAAGATCTACAACAAAAATGGAATCAGATCTGATCAGAAAAATTAAAACAGACTAAACACAGCAGATAAAAACACAATGCAAACCAAATTATGGGGGAAAAGACCATCTCTTCAGCAAAAGACTTTGTATCTGTTTAAATAGAATCAACGCCAAAGATGGGTTTCAAATTCATAGACTCCAGATTCTTTGCTCAAACACATAATTAAAAGTAATATGGTACAAACGCAGTCTACTTGTGGAATTGAGTTAAAGTAAAACATGAGCCCCAGCCTTTACTTTCCAGCCAACTGCAAAGAGTTGAGAAGACAATAGAATTATGCTACTACCAACACAAATTTTTTAGTTAAGTACCACTGCCACCACCAAATCCGACACCAGCACTTTATCTCTTAGATGACAATTATTGCCCGTTCCTCCTCAAGCAACATCATCACAACGAACAAAGTCAATCCCATATAATATAACACACTCAACAAAAAGTGGAGACCTTGATTTAGGATTCAATTTAGTTGAAACAAGTATAAGCATTCTCTCTTCATTCCTAACAGAATGCAATATCACATTCAAAACCATCAGGGAAGGGACACTGATTAAATCTAAAACCTTATTGAAACAACATGAAAAAACAGGACATAACACTATGAGTGGTTTGACTTTTTGGGTGTTCCCCAGCTAAGAAGGGTATTTGCAGAAACCGGGGCATTAAAAGGAAATGTTTGAATCTTCCTTTTGCTATGGTTTAGGAGGATTAGAGAGTGGAAATTATCAATTTCATGACGAAAGAGTCATATTTTTATTCTGGTAGCCAGAATCCAGTACTGCTGTTCAATTGTGAGAGAGAGAGAGAAAGAGAGTTATTTTTAACATGAAATTTTCATATTCTGGGATCCAAAACAATGTGAATAAGAAGTTAATATTTAAATCATTTTTATTTCCTCAAAACTATAGAAGACCAGATTAGGGCTTAATGAAAAGCAGTCGTGTAAATGCATAAAGACTGAACCAAAAGTTCTCAACGGGATGCCCACCTCTGAATGATTCAATATTTTGCAGTGTGTCATGGTCAAGATGGATCATTGAGGACAAGCCCTTGCTTGCAACAGCTAATTCCATCAGTTCCAGCTGTTCATCCTCAATAAGCTCCATAGATTCTCTAGCTATTCTGCGTGCAGTAGCCTTCTCAATGGCAGCTTTGCGTCTTACTGCCTCTTTCTCTTTCCGGAGCTCTTCTTTTTGCCTCCTTTTCTCAGCCTTTAGTATAACCAGAGAAGGGGGGGTAAAAGGAAAGAGAGAAGGTGGAGACAGGTGGAATTTGGTCATTTATTCCAGAAAAAAAAAGGTTACCTCTAAATAACTTACAGTAAGTCATTAACAAAACTTACTCTTAAATTTTCTTTCTGCAAAAATTTTTCCCTTCGTTCCATTTCCCGTTTTTGCTCACGCTTAGATCTCTCCTCCTCTCGCTGCCTTTCACGCATCAGCCTCTCTTCTTCCTTCTTTCTTTCACGGTCCTGTTTTTCCATTTCTTTCTTCATTCGTTCTTCATTCTACAAGAAAAAGGTTCATAATATCAGTATACAAAGACGCTTACACCTTCTGGGAAGGGCAAAAAGGTTAACTTCAGAGAACAAAGACTCATGACTGAGAAGTTAGAACCTTTCGTCTCAATATATCTTGTTTCTCAAGCTCTTTCCTAATCCGAATCTCATGGGCTTCAACTTCTTTTGCAATTCTAGCTTCTTCACTCTACAGAAGGCAAAAAACTATATATAAAATAATCCTTTGTGAAGAGAAAAAATACTCTCTCAAGTAGTTTGGACTGGTTGAGGATACCTTGCGTTTCTTTTCCATCCGCAAAATAGCATCACTATGAGATATTTGCCCATCAGACAATACATACGAATCTTCTGGTCCAATAATAGGGTGATCACCAAACTGAGAACTTACTCTAACATTTGTCAAGGACTCCCTTTGTGGGACACGTTCATCATCCCTAGGAGGTGATGATAAGGCAAGTGCCTGCTTTTCTTGCTGGGGAAAAATACGAACACGAGGTACATGACCTTGGACACCATGCACCCTCGGCAATTGTTCATTTCCAAGCACAACTGATGAAGTTCGGGCAGTTGGGGCATCAACCATTGAGTCATGAAAATGAGATTGGGAAACTTGTCCAAACACATCAGGTCTTGCACTAGGTTGGTCATGAAGAAATGGATATTCATGGAGAGCCCTCTGGGTAGCCTGGAATGAATTTCATTCAACTCCAAGATGTTAACCCAGAAGAATAGGTAATAAAGAAATATTTCCTTCTAGCAAAGACAATGTTCAGTCAAAATCATAAACATTTGATAAAGACAAGGTCCAACATTATAAAATTTATATATATATATATATATATAAGTATAAAATTTGAAAATATTTATGCATTAAGAGCAAGAATTCCTATTTCATGAAAGGAAAGAAATGACAAGGAGAAAAATTTATAATGAAGACCAAGTTGGTCATAAGAGCAAGATACTCTGCACTTGGTCTTCTTTAACTGCTGGTAGGTCTTGACCCACAACCTCAACCTCCACCTTGCACTTACAAGGAGAGCAAGTGCTATTTGAGCTAGAGATGATTGGCTACTCTGCTCTTGGTACTAGTATTAGGAAGTAAATATATGTGCACTTTTTATTTCAAGCTGCCACATTCTTTAAATAGCTACTTGGCTAGTTTTGAATTTCTAAGCAGGAGCAAACTGGACAAAGAACCAGACACCATAAGAATAGATTCTTCATATAAAGAAACTTGAAATCAAAATTAAAATAGAGGTACAATACTAAGATGACGACCAAAACCCTTACATAAAGGAATCATCAAGCATCTGAACTATAAGCGGATTTATAACAGAGAAGGAAACATCAAACATCCCAACCATCACTGTGCATGCCAAATTAATGATGATCGCTGCATTAATCACAACCAAAAAAAAAAAAAAAATCGCAATGAAGAATTAAGAGACCAACTTTATAAGATTTGACATCGCGTTGCTCATATAATTTGCTTTCATAAGGATGCCCCAACCGCTTCGGCTGCTCTGAAACAGCTGTTTCACATGCAATACCAAAGGTTTACATTAGTTTTCACCATCAAAATGGTTACAGGACTTAACTCATTAAAAAATAAAAAATATAAACAAATTCAAGCTTCACAAACCATTTAATGAACCACTATCAAAACTATAAGGTCATTATCATGTGAAAATACAACTTAGCTAAACTCAACCCAACTAAGCCCTAAATCCAATTAAATTCGGGTGGGCATCATGGGAGCATAACACTTCCAATAAACTATAGATCATATTTAAGTAAATAAAAGTAGTCTAATTACTGACTAAACGAGATGGGTAAAAGCAAACAGATTCAGAATAACTCTTTTTTTTTTTTTTTTTTTAATAAGTTGATTCAAAATAACTCTTTTTAGATAGTTAAAAAGGAAAAGTAATAAATTGCAGGTCCTATCACATTCTTTTCATTTTAAAGAAATTATATTGGGTAGAATTTAATCTGTTCAAAATATTTCCATCACTAATGAGAAAAAAACATTCTAGAGAACCCATATTTCTCACACAATCAGCATCTATATAAAATCTTAAAAGGAACTAAACAAGTGTATGGACCAACTCAACACTCAACTCCATGAAAAAGGCCTACGCATGTTTTAATTTTGTACATTTAGGCCTTATACATATATTCTTTCACTTTATCAAAGTTTAGAGAAAATAACAACAAACCTTAGTTCCAAATTTTTGGGTCGCCAATGGATGCTCAAGAAATTAGTTAGGCTTGATTACATGTATTCTTTTCCTTCATTCTTCTATTCTATCCAAAGTCTCTATTACTTCCTTATTGACATATCCTTTTTAACTACTTCTACTAAAGAATACGAAAAACAAATATAGTTGAAATTCCCTACCACATAGATATATAGATTAACTAAACATCTTTGAGCACCAAGTTACTTGCTTAAACATGATTGAAATTCAACATATTATCAATAACATGAATAAAAGTTTCCACATTAAGCATATAAAATAATAGGAGTATCTAATACTCCTATTAGATACTCATATTAATTCAGGCATTCTCCAGTTGAGTAGTATAAAACATATCCAATAAACACATCAAATTCAATACCAAAACCCATTAGCCATACCTATAGGTGCCCCGAATGCATCAGGCGGCAATGAATCAAACTCAACCCCGAGAATTGGCCCGTCTTCCCTCAATGGCTCTCCTAGCTGTGCCTCCACACAGGCAATAGCTCTAAGCTCCAATATCGATTGAGGCGACTCGTAATACCTCCTCATAATTGGTACATCATCAAGCACACTCCTTGACACTGCATTTCTAAACTCCGAGCGACCTAACGGGCTGGAACCCGACCCAGACCCCGAGCCAGACCCGTAATCACTCCCAGGCTCACCTCCACCCCTCAATTCATCCACAGGAGACTCCGGCATCGCCGCCACCACCGCCGTCGACGCGGATTTACGCGGCTTCTTCGCCGAACCATCCTTCTTGTCCTTCAACCTCCTGTGACAGAACCACATCTGTAATTGCCGATCGGAAAGCCCCAATTTTTCCGACAGGTCGGCCCTCGTCGCCTCCGATGGATAAGTCTCCACTGAATCAAGCAAAAATCCCAAAAAAAAAAAAAAAAATTCAACAAATTTATCAAAATTTCACAAATCGAAACAAAAAAAAAAAAAACGAAAATTCACAATTTGTACGCACTCGAATAAGCTTTCTCGAGAGTTTCGAGCTGAAACGGAGTCTTCATCTGACGCTTCGGCTTGCTCTGTCCTTCACTGGAATTGTTGTTGTTGTTGATTTTCCCGTTACTATTGCTGTTATTGTTGTTGTTGTTGTTGTTTTCTTCATTGTTCTGGTTCTGGTTCTCTTCTTCTGAAGCGGCCTCCATTGATGATGAACACTACAGCGATCGAGAAAATCGAGATCGATCGCAACCAACCCACAGCGCTTTTCAAAACCCTAGAAATCCCTAAGGATCCAACAAAAAAAGAGAGCCTCGAAAAACAACAAAAGGATACGATTTGTGGGTTTGTGTAATTTATTCTTTTACCTTTTTAACAAAACTTATATACGTAAAAGTCAAGGAAGGAAGAGAAAACTGAGAAAGAGGGAGGAGGCGAATTATCATCATCGAATAACAAAATAAAAATAAATATCTCTCTCTCAAATGAATTAATAAGAAAGAATAATAATAATAATAGGAATATAAGAAGATGAAGAAGAATAAAAATATTAAAACAAATGAGATATAGGTAAAGGCAAAATCAGTGGCATGATAAAACCAACAGTATTTCCTGACTCTAATTCCACCTTCCATAATTCCTTTTTTTTTTTAATTTTAAAATTTTTTTTTCTCTTTCTTTTTAATGAACGGTGTGTTTGTGTTTGTGTGTCAAACAAGGACTTGATGTGGGCTAGAATGCCAAAAAAAACATGGGATTGTTTTTGTTTTTTTTGTTTTTCGTTTTTTTTGTTTATTTAAATCGTAAAAAGTTTTAAAGAGCTCACGAGCGATTTTTAAGTTTGATGAACTTTTTTTTTTTTTTAAGTTTTTTTATATTAAATTTGAGTGCTTTTGTTAGTGAGTTAGAAACTGTGTATTCGGTTCTAATAAAAGTTTATGAATTGAAAGGCTTTTTTTGGTTTTTCGGTTTTTTTTTTTTGTTTTGTTTTTTTTGGTTTGTGGTTTGGGTTCGTTGGAAATCTTTGGGGTGTGACGATCGATCTGGTGTTTGCGGTTTGTGTTTTTGTGGGCCCCGATGTGTGTTTTTCGTCTTGCCCAAATTAAGGAGTGGGCTTGTGGAGTGGGCTATTTGGGTCAACAAGGTTAACCTTGAGAAACAACCCCAACAACGTGTTTTACGTATTATTATACTTTTATAGTTTAATATTTTTTGACAATTACTTTTTGACTAAAAAACCAAATACTTTTTGACTAAAAAACCAGAAATAAAAAGAAAGAAGGAAAGAAAAATGAAAGATTTTGACTGGGTATTGGGCAAATCGTGTGGAAAAGGTCGGTTGATTATACATCACTTGCCCTTAGAGCAAGCTTTTGGCTGCTTATATGTGACAAATTATGTTGAAAATGTTGGGTGTTCATATGGTTACCATTGCACTTTGTTTATTATGAGCCAGGTTAAAAAGGAAATAGATGCTAGAGGAATGAGGAATCAACCTCAGTTACTAGAAACGTGTAAAGCAAATTTAGCAAAAGAAACGTGTCAGCCTAAACAAGAATATACTTTACTTAAGGAATGGCCCTCCTAGCTCAAGCAAAAGGAGGGGAAAAGATCAACTTTGAGTCATATTGAGGTAGATTTTGCAAGCTTTGCCCACCTTCTCTTCAAAAAAGAACCAGTAAGTTATAGTTAACTGGTATTGTTTCTTATTATAAAATAAGAGATTGGGAATTCGATCCTTATCTACACCATAAATCAATTGGTATCTTACTCTTATGACGGCTTTATGTGCAAGCCAGGGTGGTCACATAGGACCACATTGACTTGCAAAAAATGGCATATATACACTTGCTAAAAAAAATTATATATTAAACTAACCTGTTGTGACCAGTCTAATAAAAATGTTGAACACCCTGATTTGAGAATTACAAAAAGTTGGATTCAACAAAAATAAGAATAATGTTACATTTTCACAATAATTTTACAACAAATATAATATGGTAAGTTATTATTGATTCTAATTTGGGCTTGTGGGGGGGGGGGGTAATTAATCACTGTTTAATTTGCCACCAGCCCAGCTCTTTCGCCCACTCTCTACAAATTCATTATCTTGGGTTCATTGGGCTCATAATCCATCCCTCTTGGGCTTGGGCTACAAAAACTAACCCTACAGGGCTCAGTACTGATATTATTTTTTTATCCACCAATAATAGCTTTTCCATAAGATTTATTGTAAAAATATTATGGATGTAGTAGTATTACCCCAAAATTAATTCCCCCTCCCCCCCCCCCCCTCTCCCATACATAATCCTTAATCAAAAATAAGGTAAGACCAAACAACAACAACAAGTGATCTAATTATTCAACAAAAAGCCTACTATAAAACAAAAAGATAAAAATCGCTGAACATTCAAATTTGTAGTTCGTTCAACCTATTTAATAAAAATAATCTCTAATTTCATTTTTTCCTAAAAAATTGTACCAAGAAAAATATTGTGGTTGTTAGTTCTCCTTGATAGTGATGACAATTATATTCTTTTTAGCTTTAAAGTCATAACAATTTTACTCTCCTTAGTAAGTCAACTCACAATTGTAGCAAATATTCAAGTTATCGTTTTATTAGATTATGTATAATTTAAATTTCTTAGTGACCACTTAAAAAAAAAATCCTAGAGCCACCATTGTCTGATGATAAAGGGTAATCATCAATAACAGATGCTATGAAGCTCTCTAAAAGAAAATAATTTAAATTACAACCCAATTATGAGACCAAACTCCCGATTCTATTTGTAAAATGTTTTGTTTTACTTAATTGTTTACGTATTTTGTTTTTCAATTTTACCTTTTAATATTAACTTTAACATTCGGGAACTCATATTGTGCTTCTCCTAGAATCAAAGGCAGAGTCCTTTCCCTTTTGAAATTTGGGTAAACCTTAAATTTGAGGAGGAAATTACACTTTACCACTTTAAACTACATTCCAAATTACACTTTGCACTCTAAACTTTTAGAATGCATAGTTCACATCCTAAACTATAATTTATGTTACATTTTGCATCACACCATCAATTCTGCCGTTATTTTGGATAGCATCACATGAAAAGACTCAATTTCTCCTCTTCTAAATCCTTTACAAACAAGAGAGAAATTACATTTTACCACCTTNTAAAAGCCCAGACGTACCTATTGGGCCGGGGCCCTGTTTTGAGGATTATTGTGCATCCAAAGAGGAATAATGGGTCAGGGTAGAGTTCATCTGAACGCAACCAGCCCAGGAATGGAGGAAGAGTATCATCCGAAGAGGTCACCTTTCTTCTGAAGAGGTTCTACTTCTCGGATACGAATAGTCTTGATCAAGCAAACAAATGGAAGGTCCGAATAACCTTCCTGGCAATCCCAACGACAGAGATGAGCTCTGGGCATACCTGGGGATGATAAGGACGAGGAAATATCTCAAGGAAAAGCTGCTACCACACATTAAATGCATTGCAGCTGCTTTTCTGGCCGCATTAATTGGAGAAGACCCCTGAACAGTGTAATCTCAGCTCCACCACTCGCAGAGAGTTAAAGAGAGATACCGAGGAATGCACTCAAGTGGATGCCTAGATGGAGAACAAGTGGACGATGAAGATGGGGGGAAAGGGCGCTATATAAGGAAAAGAGGTCTCTGATAAGAAGGGGAGAGAGTGAGAAATAGGAAATAATTTTACTGTAGCTCCAAGAGTTGTAATCATCTTTCATTTAGTAATGCATCTCTTTGAATATACACTCGTCCAGTTAGTCAAACATGATTTTGTGCCAAAAGAGAGAAATTACATTTTACCACCTTAAGTTATACTGCCAATGACACTTTGTACTCTAAACTTTGGTTTTTCATCTAATATAATGACAGGATTAACAGTGAAGCACAAAGTATAACACAGGTAATAATTTAGGGTGTTAACCATGCATTCTAAAAAGTTTATGGTACAAAATGTAATTTGAAATATAACTTAGGATGGTAAAATGTAATTATTCCTAAATTTTATATTGCAATAATGAATTGAAACACCACTACAATGCAATACATTGAGTTTAATTGAAGAGGGAAGGTTAAAGTCCATAGACATGCCTAAAAACATAGATAGCAGAATAACCATACTACCATAGTGATTAACTGGAGCATTGATCAAGGTTTTCTTTTTCTTATTTTTAATTAAAATTTGATAGTTGAAAGAGAGGAAACCTCAAAACATCTCAATTGAAAACACCAAGTTATGTTAGTTAAATTACAGGACATTTGACCCTACATTCTATTTTTGATGTTATTACTAACTTCATATCAAATATCTATCATCCACATGTTGCAGTTGTAGTCTTGTACTATCAAATCAGACTTTGCCACAATCAAGACAATTATGATATTCCATCAAAGCTAGACTGACCAACCCAACAATGGGCATTGGAATAGCGTCTGCTTTGGAAAGTCCTTCACCTTTGTAGTTACAATCTTCTTCCTCATTTTTTTTTTTTTGTTGTTGTTGAGAATCATTTGTAGTTACAATCTTAGTTATTCTTTGATGAAGTGAAAATTATAACTCATGGTTCCATAATGAATCAAAATTATTGTATAGTTTCCAAGTGGGTGTATTTTCTCGTCTTCTTGTGCATCACCTTACATTAAAAGCGAGAAAATAAATGCAAGAAAATGTTAGAGAAATAGATATAGAATTAATGAGAAGTTCCAGACATGGATCCGTTTAGTACATGTGTTTAAAAACTGAAAATTGTTGTTTAAAAATATTTATAAAAATACGTGTGGGTGAAAAAATGCGTTGAAATACGTGAAATATTGTTTAAAAACTAAAAATGATTGTTTGAAAACTATCACCAAACACCTCCATGATCTGCCTATGGTAAATTACTATTATTTCATAAATCACGCATTCCATCATCTCTGTTTAAAGCCTGTTATGACTTGTGGGACAAGGCGATTCATTATTTTCAGTCAACATGAGATGATTGCAAATGAGCAATTGCCAGTACTTGAATGAAAGAAAATTTATTAAGATAACAAATAAACCAAAGAACTACCACAAGGATATTAAACACGTTAAAAAAAAAAAAAAAAACCCCTTATTCCTAAGGTTACTAATTTTGTAAACTCTCTTCTGAAGGAAATATTTAAAATTTAAAACACATGATTGCCCCTTGTCCGCACTTCTTTCCTTCTTATGCTGCCTTCGCTTGCTGCCAAAAGAAAAGGGAAATCAATTCAATGAAATTCAGCTTAAGTGTTATTTATGTATTAAATGTCCAAAATTGATGGGCATACAGTATACACGCGTGAAAGAAGACCAATATGAAAAAAAAAGTAAAGAAGTTGAGGAATTAATATAACATAATTGGACCTAAACCTGTAGATTCTGAACAACATAAAATAGACCAAGTGCCATGCTGAACAAAATTTGTGGATATTTCTGATAGTTGGGAAGCCCTCTCTTACTGAAATGATCCTTCTCAAATGGTAATCAGAAGCCATGCACAGCACAGATCAACATAATAGGGAGGACTAAGAGGCGAGCAACATTCAATAGCATAAGGCTATGGTGTAGGACTAGATTTTAACTCGTTATCATGAATGCATCATTTTAATGGCAGTTATTCTTTGAAGCATAAATGCTGCCCATTGTTAGTGAATCCAGCAGCTGTTGGGTTTGGAATATGTATGGTACGGGTTTTATGTAAAAGTTAGGCCTATCCATCTAGAGTAACGTTACAATTACAAATTATTTTACAACATATTTACAAACTGTTGATGTGGTCAACCTTTTACTGGTTTTTATTTAGGCCCACCATTAGCATCAATTTTTTATTTACCAATAACTACTCATCATATCAGCAGTTTGTAAATTTTTTTGTAAAAATATTTGTATCTCTTGCATTACTCATCCATCTATTAGTTTAAGCACTGGGGTTGGATGCTTTAACACTCATAACCCAAAACTGAAGCATAGTTTGGTCCTCTATGACTGTCCTTTAGGGGGGATAAAAGAGTTGAAGCTAAAAACTCACCCGTTTCTCTTCTTCCATCTTGGCCTTGATGTAAGAGTAGATTGCTACTCCAGCAATTGCAATAACAGTTCCAATACCAGTTTGTGTTGAAATCTTGTTACCTGATGCCAGGAAAAATATGTTAGATAACATTTATGTTTAAATTTTTTTAGGCCAAAACACGCAGAAGAAAGAAAAAGGGAGAGGAAATAAGGATGAAGATTTACCGAAGACTATGATTGAGAATCCAATGACAAATACACGTTTCAATACGTTGCCAACTGCGTGTGTAAGAGGTGCCACCCTCTCCAGGGTGTTGGTGGCCAACTATTTCCAAACAGACAATATAAAAAACATTTTACCAGCACATAACATGACAGTGTGTTAGAAATTATCAACAAGGACATCAAAGGTGAAAGGAAGAACTAATTTAGCAGTTGGCTAAATAAGCATAGTCTTGCATATTTAAAGCTAATCAACAAGAGGGAGAAGAAATAACTGAGTGTGTATAATTGCAAGAACAGAAAACTTACTGTATAAGTCAACCAAGAATTTGTTACCAAAGAAGATGTAGAAAATAAAATGTACCTGATTGTAAAGGTGGTAAAACATTCCCACCCAAAAAAGGTCTGTGATGAACTTGGTTAGACCCACTTTTGTGATTGCATCACTGAAGCCATGCTTCATCAGTTTAGGTCCCTCCAACTATTAAAAATATATGAAATGGAAATGAGAAGTCACTTTAAAACATAAAATTTTCCAACGCAATCTAGGGCTTACAAACATTAAAATTCTAGGTGTCGCAAGGGAAGTATCACTTACAATGATGGCAGGTGGAATACAGACAAACAGAGCAATGATGGAAATGTAAGCATAGAGATTAGTACTATCCATGTCAGTCTGCAAACAAGAATTAAACATATAAAAATAAAAAGATCATTAGAGGGAAAAACTTTAAATAACAATTGCGAACTGTCTAACTTCATTAAGTTCAAGGTAAAAGGGTTAAAAAGAGTTGCATAGAAGATAACCATGGCTTTCTTCGAATAGATACTCCTGTAAGTAAAGGAAATGTTGGAAATCATAGCACTAATGAAGCCAACCCAGTTGAATGACAGCTCAGTCAATGATGCCATTGACACACCTGCATTTCAAATCAAAGGCAAAGATACCATTAGAAATGTACTAAGAACGCAGGGACTGGATCTTCATGAGTTGAAATCCCATAATTCCGTAACAATTATTAGTTTCATAAATCAGCCATCTAGTTAATAGTAGTGCCAGAAATTAATAGGTAAGTATGGACTGCCATCAAGCTAGATTAAGGATATTTCCACCTTCATGATATGACTGAAACAACCATATAAAAGAAGGAAGAGAGCTTACCAAGAACAACAGGAGCCAGAGACAACCATAAAGTGATAGGTATTGATTGCCCAAGTATGAATTGAGACGCAGCAGCATTGAAGAAGGGCTCAAGAGCTGAAGCAAACAAACATAATTTCAATAGACAATACTTTGGACCTAATTGATGCAAGTATTAAGTTTATAATTTCAAAAACACAAAGGCAAAATCCTGTAAGAGCAATTATCTCATTATCACCTTTGATTGTATGTGTGAATGAGACAGCAACTGCTGCAAATGAGACATTGCTGGTCACATGGCCAAGTGCATGACACACGGCAACGGGGAAGAGCAGCTTCAGGAGGTTCGAGTCCATAGGCTACACAGAGAAACCCCAGTTATACAGCATTTACAGATCAGTGCAGAGACAAGGTTTTCAAATGTATCATAACAAATGGGACCGACCATATAGAAATTCCGCATTAAGAGATATGATCTTGCAACTTTAACCCCCTAGGGGAACTTCTTCCCTTTATATGTCGAAGTTTGGCTTTCTACAACCCGTTATAGTACAAAAAAATTCGAGCTAACTGGCCAATTTAGATGGTGGAGAAAGAAAAGAAAGTAGAGTAAATTTGGCCGAAAAACTATCCATACATGTTTTTGCTTTTGGATGAATTGATAAGTATTAAAGCTACTTTGGCTGATCTTTAAATGTGAAAATACTTTTATAAGGATGAAGTTAAAATTTGGAACTTTTGACAATTCACTGTTTATGCTTTATTAACCAAGAACTTTAAAGCACAATTTTTTGTAACTTACCAAGCACTAAAACGTTCTCCTTCCTAAAATAATGTCAAATAGACGCTAAAGTCACAACAATACCATAAATATTGTACATGTTAGAATACCATAGGAAATATATTGATATTGTACTCTGACTATGGTATTCTAACATCTTCATTTTCGAGTTCTTTTGACTAATTTGTTTATATACAATTTTTTGAAACTTCATTTAAAAAAAATTATACTTTTTTATCCTCAATTCTCACCTCGTCCTCCAAAATATCAATTTGTTTAATTGATATTGTAATTTTAAAAAAAAAAATTGTATTAATGGGTTTCCAAATGTCTAAATCAATGTCAAATGAAGTCTGTAGTCTGTTTTGATCAGTATATACAATAAACAAAAAAATGTAAAAATATATATTACAAATTTTACTACATAAAATTTACAAATTAATATAATAATAAATATAATTTGTGAAGTTTCAACTACTCACAAATAATTGATGACACATTAATTTGTAAGCAAAATATACTAAGATTTATATTATCTGTAACAATATTTATAATAAAAATAATGTTAATGAGGGGTAGATATTAAAAATGATATTGGTTTAATAGAAACTTTTGTTAAAGAAAAAACTGTTGTGAAAATTTTAACGAGGATAACATTGCTCAGAATACATAGTAACAAAAAACAAAATTAGTAATACAAAGTAAGTGGGGGTTGAAGGGATTGTTTCGCTTACAGCGCGCTTAGGAAGGCCCACAGCCCAGCTGACCAAACAGTACACCACCCCGACAAACAAGTGCACAACCGAGACAAAGCTGCACACGCAAGCAAGGCAACTTTTCATCAAAGACTACGCTACAATACAATATCCTACGCACTTCAAAGTATACATTTTTTTTCCTTGATGAGTTTCAAAGCACACATGACTTTCGATAAAATGTCATACTACTCACTAGGGATACGGAAAATAATTGTAGATCTTCTTGTTCAGGATGTTGAAAATCACGTTCAGGAAATACCTGCAAATTGCACAATCACAAATAATTAATATTTAAGATCTTCAAGTCCTTTTCTTTAATTTTTTTTTTTTCCTCAAAGAAAAGGTTATATATATATATAAATTGAACTAGAAGAGACGGCGACAGTCCATGACACTAGAAATTATTAGGTTACCAGGTTGACATAGTTCTCTAAACCAATGAGACAATGTTATTTATGTAAATGTGTAAGTAAACTTTTTTAATTAGCACATTGAATATTTTTTACCTGATGTAATGTTTGCATAAATAAAAACATTTTATTAGTTAGAAGTTTAAAGAAGACCATCAAAGATCTAATAATTTATCTCCCGACACATACACTTACGTCTACAGCATTAAAAAAATTTATGTTTGATTTTATTTTTATATCAGCATGTTATTGTCTAACAATAAAAAGTAATTATTAAGAATTATCTCCATAAATTGCAAATATTTCTTAAAAAAAATAGAGTAAATATATATATATATTTATAAAAAAATCTATCTCTCAAAAAAAGAAAAATTGTCTTTATCTAACGTTAGACTATGTATATACATACCACATGAAGAAGAAGAAGCCAGTAACGAGAGCCGGGTACTTCTCGATGAAACCGACAGGCTTCGCTTCCCTGTAATAACAACAACAACAACGGAGTCAGAGAGAAAGAGACAAAGAAAAACCATTAGTGTCGAGACTGACTGACACGGGCGAGTTATTCTGAACCCCCACCACCGAGTCAGAACGTACGGAGGGAAACGGACCTCACCCGGCGGAATCGCTCCCTGGAGACGATGAAGCCGCCGCCAAACAAGGCTTCACAGTCTCTCTCTGCTTCCCAGCTGATGAGCTCTCAAGCAACAGAGCTGGTCGGAGCTGCCTCCCCCATATCAAGTTCCCACCTTCTCCCACAGCTCCTATCGGCCTCGCCGAGACAAAGCTTACGCTATTGTTGTTGTTGTTCTCTCTGGGTGGCTTTCGGAGCTGAGAGAATGAAGCGAAGGTGCTAGCGCGTGACAACACTCGCGACTCCATAGTTTCTAAGAGTGAGAGAGAGAGAAATCAAAATGTACTTGTGGTTGCTAAACACAGCTCTTATTCACACCAACGGAGAAGAGTGGTAGCAATGTTAAATCGGTTTTAATCCAGTGCCTCGCGAGTTCACGGAAAAAAATTTGATACACCAGTGTGACGAGGATCAGGGATTAGTGAATGATTCGATGAACGGTGGGAGAGCGTTGGGGGGAGTATGTGAATTGTAACAATGTGTAAGTGTTTGTGGTGCAACTGGAGAGAAGGAAGGGCCAGAGTGAGGAGATATGAGATAAATAATTTATTACTATTAATAATTGTGGCTATGGAGGACCGGAGGATATCTGATATCATATGGGGAAGGGTTTGGTGGGACCCGTCTTATCCCCAATGAAAGGCTTGAGAGGGAGGGCATGTTTTGTCCAATCGTGCTGGTGAGCCTCACCTCCATTTTATCGCCTTTATATCCTTAATTTGGACCTTTTTATGAGGAAAAACAAAAAACCTTTCAATTTTTAATATCAAATTGAAAATATTGAGAATCCATTTCACTGTAAGTCTGTTTGGATAAAATTTATTTTATTAAAATTAAAAATTAAAAATTAAAAATTAAAAATATTGTAGTAAAATAATTTTTAAATGTATGAACAGTACTGTAAGATTCATTTTTAATGAAAAAGTTACTGAAATATAAAGTTTGTAGTATCCATGAATAATACACAGGTGCACTATTTACGGAAAAAAGTCAAAACATGCAGCTAAAAAGAAAGGAAACCTAGACATGGACGCAGAATAAGTGTATCCAAATGGATACTATACCTATTGGTGTATAATCATGCGTATCCACGATAAAAAATAATCCCAATTATATATATATATATATATATGAGTTTAAATTAGAGCTAGCGTAAGAATTACATATTTTTTAAGTCATAAATATATAAAATGAGTTTAACAATTTTTTTTTTAGATATACATATGAGTTCACTTTTTTTAATGGATTTTTGATGATTTATTTATATTAAAATTTTTGTCTTTTACATAAAATTAACTCATTTAGAATCATGGACGAACTCAGGTGGAGGCCCAAGGGGGGCCGGTCCACTTGGAACCAATTTTTTTTTTTTTAAAAGTTATTATATATTTAATTTTTTGTAGTTAGGTCCATTTCCAAAACCTTAGGCTCCCCTTATCCTCAATAAACCTAGTTAGTCTCACTCAAATAGCAATTATTAAACCCAAAGACTTAACAAAAATAATAAAAACATTCATAATGGTAATATTGTATTTAGCCCAAAATATATATATATATATATATTTTACCACCAAAGAACCAAAAAAATCATGTGTTATTAGATAAACTAAACCTAAATTTTTTACAACTGTAGTAAACTGGTATAAATACCAGTTGACTGTAGTAAATTGTTAAAAATAAAATACAATATTTTATTAAGATTATATGTATTCCTTCAATTAAAAAACTCAAATTCTCTCTCTTCTTTTATTATTTTAATGAATTGTTTATATTATTTTAAATAAAGTAATAAAAAAAATAGAACATTTGAATATCAGGTATGTTGTAAATTGGGGTAGTTAAATAGATAAAATAGCTTTTTGATGTACTAAAAGCTAAAATTTTTAGCATTACCACTATGAATGCTCTAACTTCAATAAATAAATAAAAAATTCTAGCCAACCTAGTATTAAAAAAAAAATTGTTTTTGTTTTTGTATTTGTTGGTAATTAATTGCATCTTAATGTATTTAGAAGCAACAATTTTGTGTATTTATAATTTTTTAATACTATAGAAATGCCTATTTGGAGTTTTTTTTTTCTTTATACTTCGACCCATACTAGCTTAAAATCCTGGGTCTGTTTCTGTCTAAAACAAAAATTAAAAAAACTTAGATGAGAGTATGAGACATATGGTGCAAAATTATACAAAAATTGGAATTCAATTTAGAATCTAATTAAATTTTTTTCCTTTGTTTTGGCTTTAATTATATACTAATGTGTAACCCCATGCAAATATAAAAGTACATTTAAAAACAATCACAATCACAATAACACACACACACACACACACATATACGATTTTGAATTTAATTGGATTTAGACTTTTTAGTTTTTTCACTCAATAATTTACTTGTCATAAAAATTAAAAAATTAAATGGGACACCTAGCGCAAAATTGAATTTCAATTAAAATTCAATTTAAAATATAATTGAATTTGGACTCTTTGATTCTACACCTAATAATTCACTTGACACACAAATTTAAAAATTAGATGAGACACGTAGCGCAAAATTAGACTCCAATTTAGATTGTAGGGACTGGGTCTGAGCACTTCTACTGTTGAGTGAGTGGACTTAAGCCCAGTTAGCCCAATACAATGAATTTGTAGAAAGTGAGTTCAAGAACTAGGCCCTAGCAAGCGAGCAACGCCTTATGCAGTGTTTTCCACCCTCGAATGCCGGCAAATCGAAACCATCCTTAAGACTTTGTCCTCGGCCTGGTCCGAGGAGCTTGTTTATCGTCCTTCTTCCATGGGGCTCCATCCCCCCTACTCAATCTGTTTCTCCCCTTTTATATAGTCCTCCTCCAACGATCCCTGTTCTCCACTTGTTGATCATCCATGCCTTCCCTTGACAACCCATCCCATCAGCCGCTTTACCAGACTTCCTGTGAGTCGCGGTAATCGATGAGGCGCTGCCCAGGGGTCATTTCCTCATTAATGCGGCCAGAATATTGGTTGTGCGCATTTAATGTGGAGGTGACAGTTCATCATGAACTTGCTCCTCCACCATGGTTCCTCGACTGGCACGCTGTACTTGTTCCTTCTCTTTAGATGCCCTGGAAGGCTGCTTTAGGTGGCCTGTTACTTCCTAATCCCATAGTCTCGGTTTGCCGAGCACAGGGTCGTCCTCGGCAAGGTTCCTGGACAATTTGAACTTTCACACTTCGTCCTCGGGCATTTCCTCCTCCTCGGTATGGGCCCTGGGCTGGGTACAAAGTGAGCCGGGGTTGCTAAATTCTCAGGCCTCACAATAGCCCCTCAAAATCCTTCTGTCCGTATCCTCAAACGGGGAGGAGGATTTTGATATCCTCGGGCCTTTGTCGTGGCTTGCCCAATCTTGGCTTACGTCAGCGTTGGAAACTTTTCACCTGCCCAATGCACGTTTCTGGCGCCTCGATATACGGCACACACCCATATTAAATTCTGGCGGCTCCATACTCCCCACGTTCAACGGTGTTATGGTAATCAGTCGGTGGGGATTTTCTGCCTTTATGGGCGGGAAACTCTGCCTGGTTGTCTTTAATTGAGGATATAAATACTCATTTGAACCGATTTGCCTCCTTACTTTTACATTCAAGAACTTTGACGCATATACTCTGAATCCGATCAAACCTTTAACCCAACCAGCATCCCTCTCCAGCATAAAAAGCCTGTCCGAGGAGCCTTTCCTCATTCCTGTAAGTCTTCTTCTCCCTCTTTAGCTCGAACTTTCTCTCTGAGTTCTTTCTTTCCTTCATCTTTTCTTGAGTCTCTTAACCATTGTCAGGGATGGGTAGATTTAAGAAGTTAGTTGAGTCTGAAAAGGCAATAGAGAAATTCATCGCCGACTATTGGATACCCAGTAACATGGGCCTGAGACACTGTAAGGAAGGGGATTGGTATATTAGGAGGAAACAGGGCGAAGTTGTGATTTCCATTATCGCCTTCCTAGAAGGGGGTATGAGAATCCCTATAGGGCTGGTGACACGCGACTACCTCAAGCATTTTTGGTTAACTCCCACCTAGTGCGCCGTCAATGTGTTTAGAATACTAGGGTGCATAGACGCCTTGAATGAGAAGATAGGGTTGAGGTTAACCCACCATGATGTAAACTGGTGCTATAACCTCCAACACCTGAAAGGTAAGTCTTACTACATGAAGATGAGGGACGATAGGGTTTGGCTTATCTAGTGCCTTCCCGAGTCCAATAAGGGATTAAATCAAGATTTTGTCATTGTGTTAGGGGAATGGCACGACAGTCTCCATTGCCCGACAGTAAAGGGAAAGCCAGGTAGGGTACTCGGAGTAGAGGAGGGTTGACAAGCTATGTTTTCATGGTTTGCATCGTTTGGTTGCTGATTAGCACACACTTTTTCTTTTGTAGATCCACATGCCTTTGAACGGCATTTCCACTTGGTCAACAAGGAAGACTTGCAATCCGTTCTCAAGGTAGAGATTTTTGTGAACGAGGCCAACAATCAAGTTAGGGCTGCTCACAAGATCCTTGGGTACGATCTGACCCAGAAGTTGTTCCCGGTCCCGAAGCACGTGATCAAGGCTCGTGATCCTTGGCTTCGCCAAATTACTGTGGTGGAGCATGGGTTCTCATTTTCTAAAGGATCTTCTATCCCAGAGGGCATCCCGTTAGCAGATTCTTCCTCGTCCTATCAAGCTGCGGAGGTCGAGGGAGAAAGTTTGGAAAAGGAGGGAGAAGTAGTTGATCTGGGTTCGTCCGAGGACGAATTTGGTGTATTCAACCAAGCTTATCTGTCCGAGGATCCCTCCGGTGACTTGGGTGATCCCCACTTATCTAAAGCAGATCTAGTGTCTTCGAGGGCTGATACTCAAGCTGAGATGGGCATCAAGAGGCAACCCCAAACTAGCCTGTTTGATTTGCTTGAGGGCCAGCCAAGGAAGGACACGCCGGGGAGGTCGCAATCCAAGCCTCCTTCTCCTCCACCTAAGCTTCCCCCTCCCCCATCTAAGTCTTTGCCTGTGCAGACCATGTCATTCTCCACTCTGTCAATCTCGGACACTTGGCCCGATTCCACCGATCCAAAAAGGAAGAGGCCTTCCAAGGGCAAAGACCCAATGGATGGGGGGAGATCTCGCTCTTCCCAAGAGGAAGATGAAGCCCGCCGACCTTCTAAGCAGCTGAGGATTGGTGGTCAGGATATGGGGAAAAAGGTCATTTAGCAGTCTAAGTCCCAGGCCTAGCTGCCCGCCGCTATGCTTCATGGGAAGCCTTTGATGGACGACACCACCCTCAGGGACTTCCGAAGGGGTGAAGGGGCTCGCGTGGCCGATGCCCTAGAGAGGTCCCTGCTTCTCCCCACTGACATGGCTGAGCTGGGGGGCATGAGGAGGCAAGAAGTTGCTCGTAACCTCAAGAGGTACCTGGGCATGGTAAGACTTCCGATACTTGTTCCTTCGTCTGAATTTTATTCCTCAGCACCCAACTTATGGTGT
This sequence comes from Quercus suber, assembly GCF_002906115.3. Taxonomy (NCBI): domain Eukaryota; kingdom Viridiplantae; phylum Streptophyta; class Magnoliopsida; order Fagales; family Fagaceae; genus Quercus; species Quercus suber. Next base: position 873,832 of record NW_027069671.1, on the reverse strand, counting down.
ACTTGTTTTGGTTGGCAGGCTATCCAGGCCACTTTCAGACTGGAAGAGGAGTCCAACAACTAGGATAAAGCTATGGGTCAAGAGCGCGACAAATACTTGAATGCCGTGAATACCCCCAAGAGATCTGAGGCTGATCTCAGGAAGGCAAGGGAGGATTTGAAAGAGATGACGAAGGCCAGAGACAGCATGGCGTCTAACCTAGCCGGTGTTATGAAATAGGCTGAGGACCAGACAAGGCACTTGCGGGATGTCAAAGGTCAGCTGCAGGTTGCCAAAGAGCAAATAGCCGACCTAAAGCAGAAGTTGGCTGACATAGTGGGGGCCCGAGGCATCGCTGAGTATGCCAGGGACAGGGTCAGCTGCAGGTTGCCAAAGAGCAAATCGTCGACCTAAAGCAGAAGTTGGCTGAGGTAGTGGGGGCCCGAGGCATCGCCGAGTACGCTAGGGATGAGGCCTTGAAGGCGAAAGAAGAAGCCGAGTTTGCGAAGACGGATGCTGAGCGCTCCAATGAGCAAGCGGAGGAAGAGGCCTTTTCTAAGGGAGTAGCTAAGACCGAGGCTACCCTCAAGGCTCAAGTCCCTAAGGTATACAGGCGCTACTGCTCCTAGACTTGGAGTGAGGCTCTTAACCAAGCGGGGGTCGAGGCCTTGTCTAAGCTTAGAAGGGCCGAGATGGTGTATTATCCCCCTGCCATTCATGAGGCTACCTCTACTGACCCTAAAGTTGGCACGGCCTCTATAGCGATGGACGAAGGCCCGGTCAGTGTTGCCGATGATTCAATGTCAACTGACAAGCCCGCTGAGGATACCGGGCACCAAGGGGCGTTAGGGGACGAGGAAACTGGTAACCCAGCAGCGCCCTAGGACGTGGTGAAGCCTCGCGCTGACCCCCAGGTCAGTCCTGCCGACAAGGAGTCCTCCGAAGTTGCACCTCCGAGCTAGGATCTCGAGGCACCAGATGAAGCTTCTCGGTTGACCCCCAATGACAATTTTTCTACCGAGTTAAAGAAATGGGCAATTTCGTTGGGCCACCTTGCTATGTTGACTTGCGCCGCCCTTGACTTCCCTTCTCTTTGTCTTGATTCTATCACTGTATATTTTGTTTTGGTTTAAAACATTGTAATGTTGTTATTTTTTAAGCTAAATGCATGGATCTTCTTTTCTTTTTACTTGGCGTCTATTGTCATTGCGATGAGTTTGGCTACTTATATAACGTGTGCTTCGATTATAAGCTTCACAATCTCAGAAACTTAGCACGTTTTTCACTCTAAACTGGCAACCGAAAAACGTAAAGCCCCTAGCAATGGTTCCTACTTGGATTTTGATCGATAATTGAACCACCTTAACACCACGACCTATTTTTGCCAGATTGAACACTGAGGGAATACCTCCATAATATTGGCTCCACATCACATGAATGAGTTACTGTACAGTGAAAAATGCTTAGGAAAGCCACTAGGTGCTGACTGTGCTAAGGGGTAGGTTCAACGTGCCTCAGAATGCTTTAAGTGATGCTCATGGTTTTGTGTTTGTTTACTCCTTTGTTGAACGTAGCCAGTCTCTCCAGGGACCTGAGTCTGAGGACCATGCGAAACCTTGGCTCTGTCTGACACTTAGGTCCCTCTGTGAGTAACTAGCCTCCCCTTAGGTTTGAGTCTGAGGACCATGCAAGACCTCAGCTCAGCCTAAGGCTTATATTCTTTTGTAAGTAACTAGTTTTCCCATAGGTTTGAGTCCGAGGACCATGCAAGACCTTGGTTTAGTCTAACGCTTATGTTCTTCTGTAAGTAACCAGTTTTCCCATAGGTTTGAGTCCGAGGATCATGCAAGTCCTTAGTTCAGTCTAGCACCCAGGTATTTTTGGAGTGGTTAGTTTTCCCATAAGCTTGAGTCCGAGGACCATGTGAGACCTTGGTTCAGTCTAACGCTTATATTCTTCTGTAAGTAACTAGTTTTCCCACAAGTTTGAGTCCGAAGACCATGTAAGACCTTGGTTCAGTCTAACACTTATGTTCTTCTGTAAGTAACTAGTTTTTCCATAGGTTTGAGTCCGAGGACCATGCAAGACCTTGGTTCAGTCTAGTACCCAGGTATTTTTGGAGTGGTTAGTTTTTCCATAGGCTTGAGTCCGAGGACCATGTAAGACCTTGATTCAGTCTAACGCTTATGTTCTTCTATAAGTAACTAGTTTTCCCATAGGTTTGAGTTCGAGGACCATGCAAGACCTTAGTTCAGTTTAGTACCCAGGTATTTTTGGAGTGGTTAGTTTTCTCATAGGCTTGAGTCCGAGGACGATGTAAGACCTTGGTTTAGTCTAACGCTTATGTTCTTCTGTAAGTAACTTGGTTTCCCATAGGTTTGAATCTGAGGACCATGCAAAACTTTGGTTCAGTCTAGTACCTAGGTATTTTTGGAGTGGTTAGTTTTCCCATAGGCTTGAGTTTTAGGACCATGCAAGATCTTGGTTCAGTCTAACGCTTATGTTCTTCTGTAAGTAACTAGTTTTCCCATAGGTTTGAGTCCGAGGACCATGCAAGACTTTGGTTCAGTCTAGTACCCAGGTATTTTTGGAGTGGTTAGTTTTCCCATAGGCTTGAGTCCGAGGATCATGCAAGACCTTGGTTCAGTCTAACGCTTATGTTCTTCTGTAAGTAACTAGTTTTCCCATAGGTTTGAGTTCGAGAACCATGCAAGACCTTAGTTCAGTTTAGTACCCAGGTATTTTTGGAGTGGTTAGTTTTCTCATAGGCTTGAGTCCGAGGACGATGTAAGACCTTGGTTTAGTCTAACGCTTATGTTCTTCTGTAAGTAACTTGGTTTCCCATAGGTTTGAATCTGAGGACCATGCAAAACTTTGGTTCAGTCTAGTACCTAGGTATTTTTGGAGTGGTTAGTTTTCCCATAGGCTTGAGTTTTAGGACCATGCAAGATCTTGGTTCAGTCTAACGCTTATGTTCTTCTATAAGTAACTAGTTTTCCCATAGGTTTGAGTCCGAGGACCATGCAAGACTTTGGTTCAGTCTAGTACCCAGGTATTTTTGGAGTGGTTAGTTTTCCCATAGGCTTGAGTCCGAGGATCATGCAAGACCTTGGTTCAGTCTAACGCTTATGTTCTTCTGTAAGTAACTAGTTTTTCCATAGGTTTGAGTCCGAGGACCATGTAAGACTTTAGTTCAGTCTAGTACCGAGGTATTTTTGGAGTGGTTAGTTTTCTCATAGGCTTGAGTTCGAGGACCATGCAAGACCTTGGTTCAATTTAACGCTTATGTTCTTCTGTAAGTAACTCGTTTTCCTATAGGTTTAAGTCCGAAGACCATGCAAGACCTTGGTTCAATCTAGTACCCAGGTATTTTTGGAGTGGTTAGTTTTCCCATAGGCTTGGGTCCGAGGACCATGCAAGACCTTGGTTCAGTCTAATGCTTATGTTCTTTTACCTAGAGTGAAGGAGTTGGTCCTTAGTGTTGGGAAGTTTATTTTTAGGGTGACGATGGCCTCGGCCTCGCTTCACTAGAAATGGGTTACTTCTCAGACTAGGCCTTTGGTCCCGCGCTGCCTTGGACAGGGGCGGCTCAGATTTCTATCCTCATGCATGGTAGTAGCCCCTCGTTCACTCCAATTCTTTGCCCTCTTTGATTACAAGGCGTCTTTTGACTGTTCGAGTCATGCGCCTGACGCTTCGGTGTGCAAGGTGCGCCTTCATTAATATTCTTGTGGATTAATACAAATCCGATGATTGGTGACCACTTTGGAATTCGGTCAAGATTTATGTTGATGATAATGCTTCCTTCGAATTCTGTGTGGACCAATTCCCACCAACCTTCACCCTTTATATGAGTTCTTTTAGGGGAATCGTCCTTCCATAATTCACAAACCCTTTAGCTGAATAGGAAACATGATCCTTCAACCCTCTAAGCCCCTTCGATAACCTTGCCCGGATTGTGATCAGGGCTTGAAGGAATGGGACGGCCCTAGATGAAGGCAAGGGCAAGCAAGCCAAAGGTGCTCTTACCTTTAAATCTAGCAAAAATGGGGGGTCCGCCTCCTTCAACCGAGAGCCAATGCGGTTGTAGTTCACGTCAGGCTTCCAGTGCGGCAGGGCTTGGGCGTCATTTTGATGGTAGCGTGTCTGGTATTTAGGAGGGAGGTCCATGAAGAACATAATGCTTTTCTCCGGTACGCATCCATGCCTGCCCTTCAAGCTGATAGTGACCCGCGCCCAGCTCACCTGCTGATGGACGCTCTCAAGATTACATCACATTTGGTGCCCGGGTGTTGCCGCCTCCAATGTTTAACTATCATGAGGCTGGGGGAGCATCAAGGGAATATCATGGGGTGGGGCCATCAGGCGCTTTTGCATCTGCTCCTTTCTTCTCGCCGGCACTACCTACACCAGCCCAGGGGTTATTGATAGCCTTGAAATAAGCTTACCTTAGCCCTCCTTTCTAGGGTCAGCTTTCGAATAGGCCCGTCTAGGCCTCCGTTTGTAGAGTTGGCTTTAAAACAAGCCTGTCTGAGCATTTGTTTGTATAATGTATATATTTTTTTATTTAATAAAAAGGGCTGCAATGTTTATTCACTTTTCCTTTTCTCTGAATCTTTTATTTTTCTGCAATAATTGTTTCTTGAGCAAATGCGTCATTGTTTGTTTGTTTTTTTTTTTTTAAATAGGATTCGGGATCGGTGTCGTTGGCGGTGATGAAAAACTGCCTAACCTTCCGTAAACTAGTAACCTAGGAACGATTGTCCAATGCGCTTCCTAGTGCACAAGTTCTTCCCACAGACGGCTCCAATTATAGGGACTGGGTCTGAGCACTTCTACTGTTGAGTGAGTGGACTCAAGCCCAGCTAGCCCAATACAATGAATTTGTAGAGAGCGGGTTCAAGAACTAGGCCCTAGCAAGCAGACAACGCCCTACGCAGTGTTTTCCACACTCGAACGCCGACGAATCAAAACCATCCTCAAGACTCTGTCCTCGGCCCGGTCCGAGGAGCTTGTTTGTCGTCCTTCTTCCATGGGGATCCATCCCCCTACTCAATCTGTTTCTCCTCTTTTATATAGTCCTCCTCTAACGATCCCTGTCCTCCACTTGTTGATCATCCATGCTTTTTCTTGACAACTCGTCCCATCAGCCACTTTACCAGACTTCCTGTGAGTCGCAGTAACCGAGGAGGCGCTGCCCAAGGGTCATTCCCCCATTAATGCGGTCAGAACATTGGTTGTATGCATTTAATGTAGAGGTGACAGTTCATCATAGACTTGCTCCTCCACCATGCTTCCTCGGCTGGCACATTGTACTTGTTCATTCTCTTTAGATACCCTGGAAGGCTGCTTTAGGGTCCTGGACAATTTGGACTTTGGCACTTTATCCTCGGGCATTTCCTCCTTCTCGACATGGGCCCTGGGCCGGGTACAAAGTGAGCCGGGGTTGCCAAATTCTCAGGCTCCACACACACACACATATATATATATATATTACTACCTTGTAGCATTTGTAGTTTGTAACAAAAACTTAAGCTGGGATTGGTCTTCGTCCTTGTTTCGCAACATCATGAATTCTCATAGTAAATATGTGAATATCCCAAAAGTTTTAAAGAGTAAAAAAGATCTCTTTAAACTATTTAAAAAAAAATTATTTGTGTTTTCATTTTTAGCATGACAAGTCTTGGACCTAATATCTTCTTGATCCTCACCTCATCCATTTACTTTCTAATAATTAAAAAATGACCCTATATTTTGTTTCTTAAAAATTATTCAGTAAAATTTCCAAAAATGCAAAATTATCTTAACAACATCATCAAATTTCATTGATTGTGGTTGGCTCCAGTTTGCTCTTATAAATTAAACCATTAGTGCTTCTATGGACTTCCAGAACTGGTTCAACTTAAGGAGTGGCCTAACCTTAACATGAAGTTAAATTTTAATGTGTTTCTTGAAAGCACTCAAATAACTGTAGATAGCTATTTTTATTTGTTGATTCAGAAGAGGAGGCATGAAGGAAATGGAGATCTTTTTGATAGTCGCAAGCATCAAAAAGCCAGGTAACAAAGGGGAAATTGGAATGATCTAGTCGTTTGATATAACTGCTCCTTGTGTACTTCCGCATCATAATCGCTGTTTCTTTACTTCTTTGTCAAGCTCTTTGCTTTCTGTTCTACTTACTATAATTTTGACTCTGATAACATTTCCCTTCACTTCAGAACTATTAAATAATTGCAACAGCCTAACTAAAGGTTGTCGGTTGAAAACAATTCACTTGGGCTTGGTTGGATATTACTTTATGTTCTCAAAAATCTTCAGGTACGTATCTCCCACTTGAAAATCAAGAAGAAAGATAAAAAAAATAAAAATAAAAAATTAAATTACCGTAGAATACAACAAAAATTCTTATCCAGGTACTACTGATAGGCCACAATCTGAATGACTCCTAGTGATTAATCATAATTAATTAATTTAGCCAAGTTATTAATTAATCAATTAATCATGCAATCTCGTGGAAGCACAAACAAATCACCAAAAACTAAAAATGCAGCGGAAAATAAATAACACGGTGATTTGTTTACGAATGGGGAAAACCCTAACGGCAAAAACCCCACCGGGTGATTTTCAGGTCACCACTCCCGAAACTCCACTATTATCAAATCAAGCGGTTACAAGTAAAGGAATCCCAAGTACCTTACCAACCTACAGTTGAACCCTTACCCCAATACCCAATTGGACTTGATCTGTACTGACAGTTCCCACCTTTGATGCACGGCTTCCAAGTACGTGACTAACCAATGCGCGGATCCAAGTACACAACTTCAGAACACCAACTAAGGAAGAATGGTTGGCTGCAAAGTTCTTCAGTTTATCCTTTATGATGAATAGCAGGAAGATGCTTGGTCACAAAACCCTACGGTGCAAAATACACAGCAACTTCTTGATGGAAGATGAACTAGGTCAAGAACTTCGTCTTTTGATCACAATTTGCTTGAACAGAGATTGCTCAATGATAATGCAACTTGTGTCACACTTGACGGCTCTTAAAACAATCCTTTTATATGTTTAGGGTTAGGAAAAAAGAAGGCCCAAAAACATATTCACAGATCCCAAGAAAATTAGATTGGAAATCTAAAATTTTAAATCTCAACAGATAGCAGGTGTCGAGGTAGCTATCGAGAAGGTGTCAAGCTTTAAAAACTTTGCACTTCAGCTTGCTTTTCTTGGATAGACTTGATGACTTCAACACTTGACCTTGAAACATTGTTTCTTGAAGTATTAAAAACACCTAGAACTACCCAATTACAAGTAGAGTGCGTTTTGTCAAAGGATTAGCCAATCTACATAAATAAATGACATATGTTCTTAATCAAGTTAAAACATATTGTCCTAACAACTACAACTTTTATTTCTTAAGAAGTTTATTATTCTCTTTGACATTTGTTTAAACTTTCAAGTGCGTTTGGTAGGGTTGGAAGAGTGACAGGTTACGGAAGTATGAAGAGATGTTTGATATCTTCTCTTGTTTAGAATATAAGAGTGGAAGACTGGAAAAAAAAAAAGAGATGATTATTTTTTATTTGGGCCCATCAGTTTTAATCTTCCCAAAATAGGAGGAAAATAGAGTAAAAAATGTCTTACATGGGTGATTTGATATCTTTATCATTCTAGTTTGTTAAAAACAAATCAATACAAGTATAAAATAATATAAGATTGCTTTGTTTTCTTTGTACTTTTTTATCCCTCGTACCAAACATTTATGATAGAAAATATTAATCTCTTATTTCCTGTCTTTTTTATTTTTATTTTTCGTTCTTTTTTTATTTCTTTTCTTTCACTTTTCTGTCCTTCCAACCAAAGCCTAAGGCCACTGCTAAATCTAATGCAAAGCGGTTTGGATCTTTTAGAATTGTTTTCAAATTCTTCCAATACATAAAATAATTAATTTTGATGTACTTAAAAAAAGTTCTTTTTAAAAAAAAATTAAAATGTAAATCCATACTTTTTTACTTCTTTATCACTGCCTTCAAGCCAGAACTAGAAGGCATGTGAACTTCCAATATATCAGTAAAAATTGAACAGCAGAACCTCTTTGACGGCTATAATGTGTATGTTCTTTAAATTACTAAACAATCTAGGAAAAAAAAAATTCTCTTTGCGGTAACTTGACTTTTACCCTGGATACCACAAAGAGACCTCAATATTTCATCTCTGCCCCTGATATTTTATACCGCAGTTGGCAGTGCTTTACCAGTTTCTAATTGACTTCTGTTGTCATTTTCAAAATTTTGAAGATTTTACAAATTGATTACATCTTGGAGGTGCCCTAACATTTGAAAAATTTCCCGCTAGGATGGATTGAGAAGCTATATGAATTTTGAAAATAAGAACAATCATAGGGAGATCAGAAAAAGCTGTATGATTTTTATTTTATGATGAGTTTAAATAGCTATGATATCACTTTCCAAAAACTGTGCCTGGATGAGAGTATCTACCTGTTATTTATGCATGATATATGTCCCTGATTTTTGCTAAAGCTCATCTCTGTACTCCTTGACTGCAGTTTTCTTCTCTTGATGCAGAGAAGTGCAGAGCTGATAGAGGTTATCAATTGTCTCTTGTTTATTTATTTATTTTTTTTGACAGGTTGAACCTGACACTATATGTGATAACAATTAATTGGAACTGGCAACTACTCTGTAGGTCTAGGTGTTACAATAATTTAGTTCTGAACTCTTTGCAGAACCTAACCGGTGCATCTCACTCGGGATTGTGTTTTGAACTATTCTTCCTGGTATAAGCCAACATGAAATTTGGATATACCAAAACAAGATTTTCCTGGAATCAATCTACATGGGATTTTAGTTATTACCAAAACAGTTCTTTCCCTGTGTAAACCAACATGGAAATTGGTTGTATCAAAAAGAAAATTTATCCTGTTATATGAAAACAATTTTTTCTGTTACAAAGCAACATAGAATTTTGTCGTACCAAAATATAATTGGATCAAGCAACATGAATTTGATTTTCCTTAAACATCTTAAAATTTTCCCAGTATAAGCCTACATGGAATTCGGTTTTGGTGACAAAATTTTTCCTGGTATAACCAAAGAGGGAATTTGGTAATACCAAAACAAGCTTTTCGGTATAAACCAACATAGAATTGCTGGTATAAAACTACGTGGGATATGGATTTGCCAAAACTGATATTTCCCCTGCTTGGAATTTGATTTCACCCAAAAAAAAAAAAATGTTTACTCTTATCGAAACCAACATTGAATTTAGTTTTGCCAAAACAAAAATTTTCTGGTATAAACCAATATTGAATTTGGTTTTAACAAAATAAACTTGGATTAATTGGATTTCCCGTTTTTTCCTGGTTTTAAATCAACTTGGATTTTTTTTACCAAAACAAGACAAATAAATATGGAATTAATTTCCGTCGAATTTTATTAATAAGTGATTCCCTAGGGTCATCCTAGACAAAATACTCATACACCTGATGGATGTGAAACTGCAATTTTGTAGATGAAAGACTCTTCTTCTTCTTCTTCTTCTTCTTCTTCTTTTTTTTTTAAGTAAAACTTCATATGAGGTTTTCTAATAAAATTCAAATGCTTGGTTCCATTAACCAATAAGAAATAAATAGTATTATCTTTTTTAAATACTATTAAATTAATAATAACTAAGTGTTCGAATTTAATTGTGAAATCTGATGTATTACATAAGGTATGTACCTAATGTAATACATTGGGCTCCTCGGGTGCATGAGTAATACCTAATGTAATACCTGAGGAGCACTTGTCCCTTGGGCTCCTTGGGTGTGTCGCTCTCCTCAATTTCTCCAACAACCTTACTTAGATTGGTCTGAGCCTGTCCTAACATATCATTGGGATGTACTAGCCCTCGGGCAGGTTTTGTTCTATGATCCTCTCTCTTCGGTTCCTCACCCCCCACAGTTATAAAATCAATTTTTTAAATTACATATTTTATTAGTCATAAAGATCATTAGTTTACATATTGCACTTAATCAAGGTAGAATGATGTTTTTCTCAAAAAAAGAAAAAGAAATGTAGAATGATGTTGTATCTTAATTATTAGCTCTTCATCCTCTTTTTTTTTTTTTTTTTTTTGAGAAACCAATCTGTGGTATAGATTGGGGCTTTTATTAAAACATATGAAAAACTAATGAACATCAAACAGAGCAAGGGGGATAATGTCCCCAAGTAAGGCATCAACCCAAACCTTAAGTTTTAACCCAACCCGAGATTTCTAGCGAAAGCATCTGCAACCTTATTACAATTTCGTGACACTTGACAAAATTTATAATACTTCAACTGCAAAGCTAGATGGAGGATGTCGTCCACAATGTGTCCATACAACGAAGGGCTTGATAGTCCGCCATTGATTGCCTAGATCAATATTACCGAGTCACCTTCGAAGATCACCTCGTGAAGACCAAGGTCGACGACAAAGGAGATAGCATGACGACAAGCAAGGGCCTCCACCTTTGTTATAGATTGAGGAAGAGGGTCACGAATTGACATAGCTCCCATGATATCACCATGACTATCTCTAATAACCACTCCTAGACCAGCAGTGTTGCTCGACTTGAAAATAGTACCATCAAAGTTTGCTTTGTATTATTGAGGATCTAGAGGACACCATTGGTTTGTTGAGGAAGTCATAGTAGGCATAAGGATTGGGTCTTGTGCATTGATAAATTCTTGAAGCATGCCACCAGCCAAAGAAGGTAGCATCTGCAATGGTTGAACCGGTTTGCCCAAATGCAGCAAATTTCGTCTGTTCCACAAGAGCCATGGTGTGAGAGCAAAAATTCCAGCTCTGTAATCATCATGTACCTGCAAAAACTTGGAGATAAGGTTAGTAAAATCTAGGGGAGGGGGGATGTCTGTGTGATTGGCCCAACTTAGCAATTGCCATGCCTCCTTAACTTCTTCACATCCCCAAAATGCATGTATGGTGTCTTCAACATGGCTTCTACAAATGTTGCAAGTGGCAAAGAGGAGAACCTTGCAGTGAAGGAGGTTGTCCATGGTTGGGAGTGCATTGTTACTCACCCTCCAAACAAAGTGCTTCACCTTACTAGGTACTCGTAGCTTCCATATGCCTTTCCAAAATATTTTCTAGGCGTTAGGATCTAAACTACTAGCATTGCTAGCCAAAGCATTGGAGACTAGCAACTTGTACATATTACGGGTACTGAAACAACCCAAAGAAGAATAGGACCAGATTAGGCGGTCCATTGGGAGTTTGATGCTTAGAGGAATGCTCAAAATTAATCTAGCTTCATAGGGCAAGAAGTTTTGGTTGTTTTGATTAGCTTTCCAATTTCCTGTGTTAGCATCAATAAGGCTACTAACTTTGGCATCAGGGGGGATAGAAGGAATGGGTGAGCTACCCTTCTTGAAAGCTTTGTTTGGCAACCACTTGTCCTTTCTAATACAGACTGGCCATCACCAATGCGCCACACCGCCCCTTTTTTGATAACATCTTTAGCACTTAAAATGCTTTTCCATGCATAGGACCGAAGGGCAGAATCTTTAGCATCAAGAATTGAACCGTTGGGAAAAAATTTGGCTTTAAAACCCCTATAACAGAGTGAGTCATGATTATTCATCATACGCCAAGCCTGCTTAGCCAAGAGAGCATCATTAAACTTTTCTATTTCCTCGAAACCTATACCTCCAACCTCCTTTATTTGCTTTACATAGATGCTCCCACCTTACCTAATGAATTTTCCTATTGTCGCCACTGTAGCCCTACCAAAACTTACAAATCAGAGTCTTTATTTCCTGGATCAACCATTTTGGGAGTTTAAAACAGCTCATGGAATGGGTAGGAATGGCTTGGATCATGGATTTGATGAGCATTTCTCTACTAGCCCGTGATAGAAACTTTTCCTTCCAATCCTAGAGCTTCTTTCGAATTTGCTCCTTAATATATATGAAACTCTGTTTCTTAGCTCTGCCAAAAAGAATTCGAAGACCCAAGTATTTCTCATAATTCTTGATAGAGGGGACATCCAAGATCTATTGTATACAAGTTTGGAGATCAGGATCAGTATTTGAGTTAAAAATATAGATTGGTTTTCTCTTTATTAATCTTCTAACCAGAGCCTCTTTCATAAACAACCAATATGTCAAGGATTACTTGGCATTTTGCTTCTTTAGCTCGACAAAAGAGCACACTATCATCATTAAAAAATAGATGGGAAACTCGAGGACCATTTCGACATATAGAAACACCTCTAATACTACCCTCAGATTTATTTGTGTGAAGTAGACCCTGTAACCTAATAGCACAAAGCAAGAACAAATAGGGAGATAAATGGTCACCTTACCGAAGGCCTGTGGTTGGTTTAATATTGCCAATAGGTTCCCCATTGAAAAGCATAGAATAGGAAATAGACTTGATGCATGACATGATGGTTGTCACCATTCTACCACCAAAACCCAAATGTCGCATGACTCTTTTTTAGAAAAGCCCATTCCACCCTGTCACATGCCTTGCTAATATCCAGCTTGAGAGCCATGAACACTAGCTTCCCTTATGTTTTCACTTATGATAGTGGAGAGTCTCAAAAGCCACAAGGACATTGTCAGTGATAAGGCGGTCCGAGAGGAAGCCACTTTGAGAGTCAGAAACTACATAAGGCAAAACCAATCTCAGAAAATTAACCAAAACCTTAGCTACAACATCCCAGTCAAAGATTAAAAAAAAAAAAAAAAAAAAAAAAAGAGGGATTAGACTTTATGGTCACACGTGCCCCACCTACCTATTTGTTCCCCACCACACATCCTTACAAAATATCTCTCTCACACTTTGGCTGGCCATCTCTCTAGCTCTCACTTTGCTCTCTTTTATTTTCTTTTCACACAACACTCTTCTTTCACTCTCTCATCCTCTCCTGCCGGTACACTCCACACCACCATTTCCACCATCTTTTTTTGGCAAAGTCACCAGAAAATCCTTGGCAACCTCTAAGCATCTTCATCTCTTTTATTAAAGGTAAAAGTTTCTAATCTTTTTGGTGGGTTTTACACTTTTGATTGAGGTTATTTTTATCTAAACTTTAATGATGATACTTATGTGATTTATGAGCATTGAAAGTGATATTTATGTGTTTATATGTATGGGTTTTGTATTGGTGATATTATTTGATGAGTGGGTTTATGGTTTGTACCAATGGTCGTTATCTAAGTGGTGAGGATTTAGGGGTTTTGGTTTTTTAATGTGAAATAAATGGTGAATATAATTTTTATTGATTATTTGGAGCTAGTTAATTATTCAAATAATTTGTCTTGGAGGATATTATGATATTTGGTATCATGGGTCTCTTGTTGTTGTGATGTAAACCTTGTGGGAACTACTTAGAATGTGTTGAGGTTTTGATGTTAGAGATAATACCTTGAATGGGTTAATTTTATAAAGGCGAAAAGCTGCTTTTAGTCCCTACATTTTCAAGTGATTCTCATTTTAGTCCATACATTTTATTTTTACCGCTTTTTGTCCCTATCTTGAAAAACGCTTCCCGTTTTGGTCCCTACCGTTACATCAGAAATGAAGAAAGCTAATGTGGCAAATGACGTAAATAAATAATAGTAAATTAATGTCCACGTGGCCAAAATTAATAATAATAAATGTTTTTTGGCATTAAAAAATGCCACGTCAGCATCTAAATTAAAAAAAAAAAGTAATTTATTAATTTTAACTAAATAAAAAAAAATTAAAAGCAGAATTAAAAACAAAAAATCATATGAATTGAGATCTAAATGTGTCTTGAACAAGAACACAAATCCAGATCCAAGAACACAAACCAAGAAATTGAAAAAAAAAAAAAAAAAAAAAAAAAAAAAAAAAAACACCAAAACAAAATAAATGGTGATAATCTCAAGTGCTGTCCTGTTAATACTGCACTTGTTAATCAGGTTGTTATGAATTATGATCGTTCGGGATTGACAAAAACGACGCCGTCAAATCTGGTATAGAGAGGAAATTAAATGTTGGTTGGTTGCTCACCGAACCCCAAACCATTCACATGAAGGACAAAACAACCAAAAATCGGTTAATAAT